>NC_080043.1:55695361-55944707 GCF_012489685.1 Lotus japonicus | reverse complement strand
CATAGCCTATGACTAGCACTATAACCACATAATCACTACTTTGAAGTGAATTCACTTCTCAAGGTTCATTACCAATATCATAATTTAGGGTACCATAATCGGTCTTCATGCATAGTATAATCATCAAGAGGTTTAGGGTTTGCCTCGTTCCCCCCACAAATATAGTAGATATCCAAACCAACTCTCACATGTAAAAGTAAATCGATGCCCAAACCCTAGAGAGTACTTAGGGTTTCGGACAAACATCATAGCACATCAATTAATCATGATTTTTCATACCTCAAGTAGTAAAAATCAGCAACAATACATCAACTCAAACAAATAGTCAAAGAAGATAAGAAAAATCGCCTAAAGCCTCAAAATTAGGGTTCGGTCGTGACCTATAAAGAATATAAGGTTTCAAAACTTTTAGTCATGCTTCACACACATCAATTTCCAGCAAGCTTTTCAATCATAAACATCAACATACAACCCATCTTAACACATGTTATTGATCATCAATTTAGATCTAGGCATATATGACAAGTTTAGCAAGGTTTTTGAATAAAATCATCATGGATCATGGCATCACGTGATTTGGCATGGAAAAACAGAACCTTTTTACCCTAAACATGCATAAAAGGATCTCTAAATGTTCATACAAGTCTCCCATGTTAAAGATCATCAAAACTCATAAGTTTTCACATAAAATCATAAGATTTCAAGCATGCAATTTCCTAGACTTTACCCAACTAGAACATCCCTCACCTGGCCTAAAATTTGAGAAGAAAAAGATGAAGATTGAAGAGATGATCCTTGCTCTTCCTCCCCTTGCTCGAGATCCCTTCTTCCCCCTTGATCCCTTCTTTTTTCTCTCTCGGCCTCCTCTCTTTCTCTCCTAGGGCGGCGGCTCCTTCTTCCCTCTCTCAAACCCTACTTTTCTCTCTTCTTTTTGTTGAGTGAAATATGTGAAGGAATGGTGTGTGATATGCCTTTCTAAATCAGCCTTATTCACTTGAATGAAAGAGCAAAGCCTTCCCCCTTTTTCCCCTCAACCCGCGCCACAACCCAAGCCCAACTAGGGTTTTCAACTTTTTCTTCTTTTCTCCTAATTATTAAAAAAAAAAACATAAATAACATTCAGTCTTTTTCCTATAAAAAACTGAATATAAAACTTAAACAAATAAGGAATATTTCCCGCTTCCATAAATAAAATTCAATCTCTACATTTAAACCCTATTTTCCCTCAAATCAAGCAAAACAAATCAAATTTAAATTCAAAAACTTTATCAATGGTTTTGGCTCCAAAATTTCGTGAACCACTCTCATAATAATTCAAAAATATTTTTCAGAATTAATTATCTAATAAACCATAGGTTTAAAAATAATTAAATACATTTTATTTAAATAAAAGCCCATTTTATTTAAATAAAACCTCCAAAAATAAAACAAGCAATATTCCCTCATGGAATATTCTTAAAACCATGCCCAGCACCTCCTCATAAGGTGTGGCCCACGAAACTGTCCTCGCCGACTCGATTCGCCAACTCATCGCCATTGTCGGGCCGATTTTAACCTAAAAGTCGTCGTAAAATAACCCTAGCGATATTACAGTCAAAACGATCGTAATGATGAGTACATCGTCATCTAGATATTATTAAGGTCTAATAATGTCCCTAATAAAATAATTTCCCTTTCTAAAGGCATAATATCACATATAACACAAATAGTTCATAGAATATTATTCAATATTATTATTAAAATAATATGCCCAAAAACCGGGTCTTACAATCTCCATCTTCTTCATCCTTTCTTTTTCTACTTTCTACCCTCATCTCCTCCCTCTCACGCACTCTGATGCTCTCCCTCACCTCAACCCTTTTTCCCTTCCAAAAACCAAAATCGTTCAACCCAAAATCACAAAACCAAAAAACCCACAAACCCACTAAACCGAACCCCAACTCTCTAAGTGCATATTATTAATTCAAATTTCATTAAACTAAAATGAAAATAAATTATTATTTAAACATAAACTCTTTGTTGTTCACATTTGAAAATCAGATTTCTGTAGTTGAAAAGAATAGGCAGAACATCACAACCTCTTAATCTATCAATTGTACAAACAATTGCTTCAATAAATAATATGCACTCAAAGCAAAGCAAAGCTGTTGTTCGTACATAAAGCTAACATCAATCATATGTAAACCCAGGTTTAGAATGTGAGGACTCTAGCTCTGTTTTTCAGATCATGCACACCCTGTTTCAATATTGCACTTTACATGAGTCATGTTGAATGATTACTACTTGCTAGCTCAAATAAGAGTTTGATTCAGCACCCATGTTGGTTTGTGGGTAAATAGCCAAGCTTATGTACTGCTATATCATCTTAAAACCAAATCCCAATTTTCACAAGGTCACATGGTTTGTGGGTTTTTTGGTTTTGTGGTTTTGGTAAGGAAAAAGGGTTGAGGTGAGGGAGGGCATCAGAGAGCGAGCGAGGGAGGAGATGAGGGTGGAACGTAGAAAAAGAAGGATGAAGAATATGAAGATGGAGAGAGGGTGACGGTGGTGGGGAGAGGTAGAGGTAGAGCTAGAGGAAGATGGGGGACATAAAGAATTTTTTCAGATTCAGGGACTAAATTGAAGCTTTTACAACTTTCCCACCAGTCAAATGCCACACAAGCTTCAACTTTGACAAAAAAAATCCAAGTCACACTTCCATTAACGACGTTAGCTTTTTTTAACCCAAGGACTGCTGATGAGGGAGATTTGGCACATCCAATGACCACATGCGTCATTTTGAAATTTTAGGGACGAAGTTGAAGGCGGTGGACCCTTTCAGGGACCAAGTTGACTATTTACCCGTTATTTTTTTATTGATAATTAAGTATTAAGTATAACTTAGAAGATGTATCTTAGTGAGAAATGTACTTTTTGTCCCATACTTTACAAATTTAGCAATTCCCCCCTACTTATTTTATTTTGAAATTTTGGTGCCTCTTAGTTGAGTGATCTCATATTTTTGGTCCACTACTTTACTTTTTTTAACAATAAAATTTTATTGGCAAGCTTAAATATGATGTTCCTGTTTTAAACAGCAGTCATACCCCCCTATAATTCCAATTAAAATATGCCAAGTGTAAGGCTGCCATGTCATCTGGTAGCATAGTAAGTCTTGTATTTCACATTTAGGTCCTTTTACTTCTTAAAAAAATTTCTCTGTCTCCCCCCAATTAATACTATGTTTTAATTTGTTTTTTTGAATTTTGAAATATCTGATTTAATCTAAATTCTTACTAACTATCAACCTAAGAAGCCATGAACCATAATCCCTAATTCTCAGAAGCTGTCGAATTCATCTCTGTTCAGTTCAGAGGCCACCTCGCCGGTGTATCACGAGCCGCGGCTGTCCACCTCCGCCCTCCCCTGGTGGTGGGGCCACATTTGCAATCTATCACTGAGGTCCATCGCGATCCGTCCCTGAGGTCGATTTCTTCCATCGCGATATGCTCCATTTTCATCATCTTCGATCGAAAGGCTCTTCATCTTTTCGAATACCATAGCCCCGCTACCTATCTTCATCTGACGATACTTATCTTCAACTTTAAAACCCTAAACCAGCACAACCACACGATGATAACCCTAAATTCGAAGGCCTGACAATCTAGGCTTGAACTGTAACATCCTGACTTGACGACTGGCCTCACAGTAACAACACGAGTCTTTTCAGCGCACTTTGTCCTCACTCGCGCGCTTCCTGGGAAAACTTCTCCCAGGAGGTCACCCATCATAATATTGCTCCAAGGCGCTAACCATGGAGTTCTTATGAATTGGGCTCCCGAAAAGAAGTTGCAACTTGTTGTTATGGGTAGTACAATCAAATCTTTTATGCCCTCCTCAACTGTATAGTCCATCCCTATACAGTCTTGGAATACCTCTTGTTCGGGTGTGAGATCGGTTCATTCATGTGCCCCTCCGCCTAGAAGCCTGCCAGAAGCCGCTCCTTGTCCGTGCCTCAGCATCGGCGATCACTCCCCGCCCTCGTCGGCCCCGGGCGTCACAGGCCCACCAACTTCCGCTTGGTTCGTCCCCGAACCACACCGTACTGGGAGAGGTCGGCTCTGATACCATTTGTAACATCCTGACTTGACGACTGGCCTCACGGTAACAACACGAGTCTTTTCAGCGCACTTTTTCCTCACTCGCGCGCTTCCCGGGAAACTTCCCAGTAGGTCACCCATCATAATATTGCTCCAAGGCTAGCACACTTAACCATGGAGTTCTTATGAATTGGGCTCCCGAAAAGAAGTTGCAACTTGTTGTTATGGGTAGTACAATCAAATCTTTTATGCCCTCCTCAACTGTATAGTCCATCCCTATACAGTCTTGGAATACCTCTTGTTCGGGTGTGAGATCGGTTCATTCATGTGCCCCTCCGCCTAGAAGCCTGCCAGGAGCCGCTCCTTGTCCGTGCCTCAGCATCGACGATCACTCCCCGCCCTTGTCGGCCCCGAGCGTCACATGAACCCTAGGCCGGTACAAATTGACATTCCGCGAAATTATCAAGGTTAGGTTTTGTGAGTTTGACTAATTTTCTTAATCCCACACTTAATTTGTTGTTCATTGACTAATTTTGTTTGACATTGAATTTCAAATGTTGTCGATTATTAGGCAATTGAGCTGATCTCTGAGGTGTTTATCAAAGATTGAGTAATTTTGGTGTTGAGGCAAAGTAATCACAAGGTATGTATTCATCTTTGCAAGGTATTTATGTCTTTCTCCATTTGGGCTGAGAATTTTTTCTAGGATTGGACTGAGATGATGGGGTTGTATACTATGATGAATATGTGTTGCAGACTACATGTCTTTATCTACCAAATTATTGGAGTTTATAATCATAGAATTTGATGTGTTTGATCTCTTTATTTCCTTATTGCTAGCAGTATTTCCTGTTTGCATTGATCTCTCATTGGCAATAAATTAGTTGTTATCACCTCCATGAGTTCGATTAGTTTAAGTTGTTAGTTGGTTTGGCATTCTGTGGTTTAGTAGATTTAACTTCCATGTGTTCAAATTAACAGATATTATTAGGTCATACAAAGTTTCTTCAATCTGATTTTAGTGTTTCCCTTTACTGTGTTAGGCAATTGAGAATTCATCATCTTCCTTTGTCTCAAAAAGCACATCATCAATTAAGGGGTCCAACAGGAAAATATGCTTCTGTGGTGATCCTTGTACTGTTAGAGTTTCTAAAATTGAAATGAACCCAAGGAGGATGTTTTTTGGCTGTCATAAATATGGTGGACTTATGGATCATTGTGACTTCTTTGTTTGGTGTGATGAGACAAATCGAGTATCGACGAAGCTAATCAATGATCTAGTGATGAAGAACAAAAAACTGACGAACGAAGTGGAGGCACAAAAGGAAAGAGTATTGTCTTTGGAGAAAGGCTTGTTGGATACTAATCAAAACTTGGAATCTACCATACAAGAAGTTCATTCACTGATAAATAAGTTAAGGAAATTGGGAGTTTTTGTATGTTGTTTTGTTGTGTGTTTAGTTTTGATTCTATTGAGTTACATTTCATAAAAGAGATTAGGAGTTGTGGTTTTTTATCTAATGAATAGTTGGATTTTATGTGGGTTGTTATCATTCAGCTTTATGTATCAAGATCTTTTAATTGAATGCCAGTGGAACTAATCTTCTTTTCTGCTTTGAATTCTCTATTGCTTGAAAGCACTTTAATCACTGTCGTGAATTCATAATTGCATGTGTTTGTTATAGAAACATGTAACACTACTTCATATTTAACCTCTTAATGCTTGAGTAATGTTTAGGACGAAAAATAATCAGATAATAATTAACACGACACTTATTTAACCTCCCTTACAAGTTCATCGTATTAACTTATTTTTCATTCCACACCACTTTCAAGAAGTGGGAGCAATAAACATAGACGAGATAGTTAACAAATCCAAGGAAATCAAGTCATTTTTTTCTCTGTTCAATTTGAGACGCAAAAGAAAGACTTGATAGTTAATCAACTAACTGGAGGATAAGAAAATGTCAAAAAAATGAGAAATATCAAAAAGTAGAGCAAATTGTAAATTTGAGGGGCACAAATTTATTAATAGGGGTACCCAACCCATTACAAGGAAGATGAAAAAAAGTACAAGAAAGAAAGTGAAGACTTAAAGATCAGCTCCCTTACTTCACATATGAGTAAGGCAGATCGAAGGTTCCATACACCACTCATAAGAAACATGAATAAAATGACTATTTTTAGCCATCAACCATTCCCATGACTTTATTCTAGCCAATTCAAACACAAATACAACATCGAAACCTTCCTCCCTAAATATTCTACCATTCATTGCATTCCACACTTGCCACACCACTGCTGACCAAATAATAGATAACCTAGACCTGCTATTTGAGTCAAGACAACCCACAAATTGAATAAAATGGTACGTTGGGTCATTAGGAGTGACAAAATAAAGTCCCAACCACTTAGAGACCAAATACCATACATGCCAAACACAAGAGTAGATGAAAAAAACGTGAACAACAGTGAGTACATTTTATTAGCTTCGTTTGAAATGTTACACTTGACAAACAATATAAGAAGCCAATAAGACCTAATATATAAGTAAGATACTTGAAACTTTTGCTTGAAAATTTCACAAGCAATGAAAGCACATAATAATGTGATAAATATATAACTAATAAAAGGCAGGAAACGCAAACAAAATAACATTCCAAATTAAGGAGATAAATAGCATTCCATATACTTTAATCGCGAAAAAGTCCAAAATTAGGAAACGCATACAAAATACATTGTCCAAATAAAAATGCCACTAAACATTGTCCACAAAATTAATCTCCATATTGATTTGTGTCCTAATCAGAAAAAAAATTCAACTCCAAGGGATTGCAACCATGCTACATCTTCACATATTTGTTCCAAAATGTGTAAGCTGAGGCAATGGCTTCATCGCCTATGTTGTTGAACGACAAAGACATCGAATCCAGTGCAAGCCTCACTCGGGTCTCTTCATTAACCTATAATAAACAAGCATGTTGATAGAAAATTTCGGTGTAAAAAATAAATTGAATGGCATGATAATAAAAGCAGATTCATACAATTATGAGGTAATTTTCAATCCATAAATTATCAGTCATCCAGGTTGCAACCCAAACACCACAGTCATTCTTGTCATAAGGAAATAGTTAGTCAAATAATTATCAAAAACCAATTGTCCAAAAAATATCAAATAAATTGAGAATTTCTTACGAGACAGATGCTTGTTGACCAACATTATCTTTCTGCATGATTTCAAACTCATAAAATGTAAGCCTCAATTTTCCAGAACTTTTAAACTTCTGCCTCAGCAACAACTCATCTAAAAATATGACTTGTTCAAAGAATATGGATTTAATATATAAGCATATATCATAACCATACTTGCTTGATGGAATTGAGAGAGAGTCTAGAATGATCACTTGATGAATGACTATGTCGACAACAACTAGATACCAATGTTTGTTCTCATCATTAATGGGAATAAAAATCTGCAAACACCAACATATTTGTAAGTAAAATATCTGCTATAATTTGAAAATTATATTGTTTTTAAGCACATACCTTTTTGACTTGATCTGCCTTACCCATGAATGTATCTTTGTACCATCTCACAACATCATCTTTCTCAATACCAGGCGTCGATGCAAATTGTTGTATTTAAAAGTGATTAAAATAAACAAGATAATATGTTTGAGTTAATGTGAAAAGCATTGTTATCTAGATCTGAAGTTGTGGGTATTGAATTAAAAGGGAAATGAATTACCACAAACATTATGGGTAAGTACCACCTAGATCTGATGTCCGCATTGTTCCTATCTTGATAAGAAAGCATACTCACAACCAAATTAAGAACTTGTATGATAGACTATGTCAATAAAGTAGTCTTAAAAAATAAACTTAAGTTATTAATAAAAAAAAATTGTATATTCTAACCTACTGGTCAACCCATCTCATTTGACGTAAGGTTTTTAGAGTTGTTCTGTTTGCATGAAAATCGAGTGTTCGGACTAGAGTTTCCTTACTACACATCCCAAACACAGTACGTAAGCATGTGTTTATTATGTAGTGATGCCATTTATGTATAGCGGACTCTATGTAGAAAAATATTACCCATCTACTCATGTTGCATTGTTGTCTGCAAATAAATATGCCGCTATAACCGCCTCAACCTTGCCGAGAACCATACGTTCAGGAGGACGGTAAATGATAGGGATACACTGAACACAATCCGTACATAAGTTAGATTACAAAATAACAATATTGTCACACACTTGTTATATTAATTAGTTCATAACAATATGAAGGTATGAAAAACGGTAGAAAGGGGGGGTTTGAATAACGTTTTCAGTACAAAACTTCCACCTTAAAGATTTTGACAAATCTTTCAAGAACTTAAGTGCTAAAGATAAGAGATAGAGAAGCACACAAGGATTTTATCCTGGTTCACTTGATAAATCACTCAAGCTACTCCAGTCCACCCGTTAAGGTGATTTCTTCCTTCTTAGAATGAAGGCAATCCACTAATCAGGTAAGAGTTACAACTGCACTTGAAACCTACAAGTGACTAACAATTACACTGACTTAGCTCACACTAAGATTCACTCTCTTAGTCTTCTCTAGGATCCGATCAACCTTGATCTCCTAAAGGAACTAAACAAACTGTTTATCAAAGAATTGTTTACAAGAGATTTGCTTCTAAAAAGCTAATAGTAAACTCAATGAATTTCAGATGAAAGAAAGCTTAGAATAATTTGAATATGTCTTGCGCGTATGTATTGCTTCTTGCCGCTTCTTTCAATCTTCAGCCTCTATATATACTCCAAGGATTAGGGTTGAGCAATGCATGGGAAATGCTACCGTTGGAGGGCAGTTCTGGAAAATCCAGCTTCTGCTGTGGCTGAGAACGTTAGGTAGGTCGTCAGGAAGGTACACTTGCTTTTGTACTTGGATAGCGACTTGACCTTTTAACCTAGGAGACTTCTGATCAGAGGAATGCTTCGTATTGGAACTTGTGAAGCCGGTTGATCAGAGTCAGAGGGAAAGCACAGATCCTCTGACCATTGTTTCTTCTGATTCTGAACTCAGAGGGAAGAACATGGCCTTCAGAGTTTCTTGCTTCTGGACTTCAGAGTTTCCACTATTCAGCTTCTGGATCTTCAGAGTCTTCTACACCATCAGAACATCTGAACCTTCAGTGTTTCTTGGTTATCAGAACTTCTGGATCTTCAGAGCTTCTAGCGACTGAGTCCACATCAGAGTTTGTATAGCTTCAGAACTTCTGAAGCTTTTCCACTGTTCATACTGAACATGGTGAATGCGAAAGCGTTGCTTGGGTTACTCTTTATACACAGTGCTTCTGATTTGTGTGAGATTGAGTTGAGGTCAGAGCCTGTAAATAGCACACTCAGAAAAACACGTTAGAGTACCACAATTGTTCATATCAAAAGGTTAACTTGTAATCATCAAAACATAGAGTTGTACTACTAGATCAAAACTTGATCTTACAATCTCCCCCTTTTGAATGATGACAAAACTAAGATTTTTGATGAACAATTCTTAAACATTAAACTGAATTCACTCAGAGTTTAGAGATATAGAATAATACTTATCCTGATGTGAATAGTTTATCTTGCTCATTCTGCATTCAAGTCACTGCTTGATTCTGAGCTTAGCTCCCCCTGAATCTAATACTTGATGAAAACGTTAGTAAAGTCTAGATTCTGAGCTAAATAATATAAGAGTTCAGAGTGAAAAACTTATGACATAGATGAAAATCGAGTAAACAGAGCGCATAAGTAATCAGAGTCATGGACAAGGTATCAGAGTCTTGGGTATCAGAGTCAACTTATAATCACTTCAGAAGAAGTGAAATGTATTCCTTGTATTTGCCCAGTGACATATCTATGGTCATGAAGGTGGAACTCTTAAATTCTCCAAAAGAAAAATAAATCACACTAACACATCTTACACATCAAAAACTGGGTTTACTCCCCCTTTTTGTCATAAGCAAAAAGCTTGGGGTGTGAAAAACTTAGCTTGAAGTACAAGGTACTCCCCCTTAGAGAAGGTCTAAGTTTAAAGAAAATGAAAACGATGCAAGAATCAGAGTTAGGCGAAATAAATAGAAGAGTTAATGCAAGAGAAGAACGTTTACCACCGGTCAAGTGAGTAAAGAGAAGGGTCAGTTACCAAGAACTTAACCTCGAGAAACTGTAAGAGCATTAACTTTCATTGAGAAAGTGAAGCCTATATAAAGCGTTGGAGAGAAAGGTAAGCTTCACACCTCGAACAATTTTCAGTAAAAAATGGCATCATACAACGTAGTACTAGAAGAGCTGAGGAAGAAGGCCTTTGAAGAGGACTTGTTCCTGAACATCAGGCATCCAGAGGGTACAAAGACCATCTCGGAGCTAACACAGACATTGCTGGAGAGAGACCTGAAGGAATTTCTTGCCTTCGTGGAGGAGGTGCAAGAACTCAGCCGGCTTGAACTCAAGCTGCTGGAAGAAAAAGAGATCTTGGAAGAGAAGCTCAAGACTTCAGAAGAGAGTCTGGAGAGGGATGAGCTAAAGGTCAGCCTTAACAGCATCCAGCATGGACTGGAGCGTCTGGAGAAAGATAGGTCAGAGCAGCGCCAGGAGTGCAGAAGAATGAGGAGGGATCCTCCATTCTAGATATTATGATGTAAAGAAATATGATGTAAACATAGAAATGTGATGAATAAAAAAGATTTTTGCAAACATATGTGATACAAATATATATATAGATATGCATATAGAATCACAAACGAATAAAATAGAATAAGTAAATAAAAAGAAACAGAGTTTAAATAAAACAACGTTAAATAAAAAGAAAGAAAAAGAAGAGATCCTAAAACTAAGGTTTGTCAGATCGTCGCAGAAGTTCCATCATCATTTGCTTCATCTCAATCAGCATGGATTCATGAATGTCAAGACGCTGTTCCATGATGTCGAGTCTGGATGAGCTTGTCTGAGTAGAGCTGGAAGGAACATTCTGAGCAGCTTGAGGATCTGGAATGGAAGCAGAAGCAGCAGGAGTAAACACAACTGGTGCAAGTGCTTGGCATCTAAGAGCTTCAGCCTCAGCTTCAAGTCGCTCTGCCTCAAGTCTGGCTTGTTCAGCTTGAGCTGCTGCTAGACGTGCAGCTTCTTCTGCTTGAGCCTTCTTTCTCTTGGCTTCTTCAATGGCTTCAAGAAGCTTATTTCTCTGTTCTAGTTCATGAAGAGCCACCCTTCTAGCAAACCTTTGCTTGGCAGCCTCAATCCTCTGACTTCCCTCTGCATGCAGGAGCTGCATCATAATTGGAACTTGAGCCACTAGCCAAGTGCTCAGATTGTTCCACTCATCAGCCACACTTTCAGCATTCTCACTGAGGTCAGTCTGACCGTGCACATTGCGGAGCCTCAAAGAGGCTTCATGATAGAAAATATTGATGCACTCAGAGAGAGATGTGGGTTGGAGAGGAGTATAGGGAATTATGGAGAGGTTGGTTTCAGGAGAGGCTGGGTGATTGCTGCTATGAGCTTCAGAGGCACCTTGTGGAGAACCAATGTTAATCATTTGATCATTGGGGTCAGAGGTTCCAAGGTGAGGGTCTGAAGTTTCAACCAGAGGATGAGGTGATCTAACTGAGGATTGATTAGACACTAAATGTTCGGTTTCAGGTTCTGGTTGAATAGGCTCTTGTTGGTCAGGGACAGGGTGAGCTGGTTGAGCCAAAGGGTCTGCCTCTTGTAAAGGATTAGCCAAGATAGGTTCATCTGGGTCTACTAGACGTTCAGGTCTAGGGCCAGGATATCTCCTAGGGCTTGGACAAGTTAGGTAATATTCCTCTAAGGTAGACACCTTTTCTTTTCTAACCTCCATGAATTTTCTAATGGATTCAGAGTTATTGGAGGGAGAAGAATCAGCAACATTGGTTGGGAAGGATACAGGTGTAAAGGCTGTTGAAGAGTCTGTATCCGTGGTTCTGGCAGCAGGACGTTCTGATGCTCTGGGAACAGAGTGATCAGACGTTCTGGGTTGTGGTTCTGTTTGGTTTGGCTCTGGTTGTTCATGGATGATTGGTTCAGAAAGTAATGGGTCGTACGGAATGGTGAGGAGAGAGGTTGGTTCTTCTGACCTAGAGGGTTGATTCTGAAGCAAATTCCAGAGAGGTGCTTCAGTAGGGGAAGGTTGAAAGAAGGAAGATCTTGGGGAATGTGGTGGAGTGGTGGTTTGTGCGGCTGGTTGGGATTCAGGAATAGGAGTGAGGGGATTTGAGGAGTGTTTGAGCATAGCAGAAATAGGGAGTGCATCAAATAAATTCAAATCATCATCAGAAGCAAGTGCAGGCTTACTTGAATGTGCTGATGATCGAGTCACTCTGGCAGGAGGTTCAGTCCTTCTGACCACTTCAGCAGCTGGTTCCACCCGAGTAGGCTTCACCACGATTCTGACCTTCTTCTGCTTCTTCTTAGGAGGACCATCCTCATTATCACTATCATCACCATCATCAGGCTTTCTCTTCGTCTTCTTGACCAGAGGGACATCAGATTCCTCAGAGGATTCTTCCAGAACCATCTTCCTCTGAGCTTTCTTCTTGGGAGGAGAAGGAAACTCTGGAGCTGGCGGCAGTCTGCTGACGAAATCATCAAGGTCAATTTCGAATCCTTGAGCCCTGAGGTCTTCAACATAGCATCTGATGGCGTCAGGATTGTCTGCCTGAGTCCACAGAGGGTAGTCATTCAGAGGCATCCTTCTTCCTCTGATCTCAGAAGATGTGTCTTCATGAGCAGGAGCAATCTTCTTCTGGACCAAACCCATCTTCTTCAGAGAGTTTGCAGTGAAGACATCACTGACAATTGTGCTCAGATCCTCTACACATCCAGCATTAACCAGATCTTGCACCAGGTTGCTTTCAATGAGAAAGTCTGAGAGCAGCCTCCCAAAAGGGATATATTTGATTGCAGACTTGATGGAGGCGGTGGTGCGAGACTTCCGGATGCATTCCTTCAAGTAGGAGAACAGGAAGTAGGGAAGGCAGATCTTCTTCTGATCTTGGATGAAGAACAACATCACCTTCTGATTGAAGTTGATGTAGTCTGGAGAACTGCCCTTCGGTCTCTGGTTTATGCAGTGAAGCAGGATCTTGTGCCAGATCCTGAGTTTGGGGTGAAGATCCATCACCTTGTAACTCGTCTTGCCCGGTTTGAAAGTGGTGTACAGGGCCTGGTTGATTGTGTCCTTGGTGCTGGGTTTCAGCTTCGATTCCGTGAGTTGGAAACGAAACCCATAAGCAGTGTCTGCACCTAGCAGATTCACGAATGACTTCTCAGTGATGATGATCTTTCTTCCAAGAATGTGAGAGACCACCTGAGTATCATCGCAGTCGGCGTGCTTCCAGAATTCCTTTACCAGTTTCTCATACACCGGTCCTCGAAGTCGGTTGAAGTAATTTCCCCAACCTTGAGCTTGGACTTCAGGACGAAGATCAAACCCATTTGTAGCCAGGTTGTCGAGGTCGAATCTCCATTCTGCCAGGACTTGAAGTTCCTCAGGAGCAAATACGCAGTGAACGGCACAGCCCCGTTCTGCAATTGGAACACTCTGTTCTTGAGTTTGAACTTGATCTTGAGTTGGATTCTCAGGGCCCCCTTGACCCGTTGCCAGACCAACTACCATGTGAGGGAACTGAGGTGCATCTGCAGTAGATCTTCTGGTTTGTCTCACCATTTTGAAGTGATTGAAGGTTTGAGGTAGAAGATGAAGGTTGGAAGATGAAGTGAGATCGAGAGAGAAATCGAGAAGAGCGGTTTTGAAAAACAGAGAGATCGAGAGTAAAAACCGGAAGTGAAAGAGAACGTGTGTGTATAGTGGGTTTTATCAAATAACCGTTGTTGATTCAAAAAGCACTTTTAAGATCAACAGTTGAAAATTAAAGATAGATAGTAACAGTAAAATACACAATCACACACAGGAGAGAAGCACATCTACACGCAATCATAACAGACTGTCACACGGGCACAAGGAACTATGCATCAGAAATTCTGACACACGTGTTGTTGTCTCAGCTTCAGAGTCAGTACCAGTGGGTACACACACTCTGATTGAGTTACCTTCTGGACTAGACATCTTCTGATCAAGAAGTATCATAGTCAGAGGTTCTGATCCATCTTCACTCTGGACAAAAATCCATGTTTAGATTTTTCAGAATAAAATTAAATCTATCTTCTGCTAAGGGCTTTGTAAAGATATCTGCCCATTGATGGTCAGTATCAACAAACTTCAGAAGAAGTACGCCCTTCTGTACATAATCTCTAATAAAGTGATACTTTACCTCAATGTGCTTTGCCCTTGAATACAAGATAGGATTCTTACTCAATGAGATTGCAGCAGTGTTATCACAATAGATTGGGATATTGCTCTCAAGGATCTGATAATCCTCCAGCTGATGTTTCATCCAGAGCATCTGAGTGCTGCATATTGCTGCTGAGATATATTCTGCCTCTGCAGTTGATAGTGCAATGGTTGATTGCCTCTTGCTTGCCCATGAGACTAGATTGCTTCCCAGAAATTAACAATTTCCTGAAGTACTTTTTCTCTCTGTTCTATCTCCAGCATAATCAGCATCACAGTAACCTGAAAGCTTATACTCTGATGTTTTCTTATACATCAAGCCAAGGTTAGTGGTGCCTTTCAGATACCTTAGGATCCTCTTAACAGCAGTTAAGTGGGTTTCCCTTGGATCTGATTGGAAACGAGCACATAAGTGAACACTAAATAGTATGTCTGGCCTAGATGCAGTTAAGTAGAGAAGTGAACCTATCATGCCACGATAGAGCTTCTGACATACTTTACCACTTTTATCTTCTTTCTCCAGAATGCATGTAGGATGCTTTGGAGTCTTGGCCACTGTGGATTCCAGCATATTGAACTTCTTCAGAAGTTCTTTAGTGTACTTGCTCTGATGGATATATGTTCCTTCTGGTGTTTGATCAACTTGTATTCCCAGAAAGTACTTTAATTCTCCCATCATACTCATCTCAAATTCAGCCTGCATCATCTCGGAAAATTCTTTGCATAGAGATTGATTAGCAGAACCAAATATAATATCATCAACATAAATTTGCACAATTAAGATATCATCTTTATAAGTCTTGCAAAACAGAGTTGTATCTACTTTACCCCTTACAAACTCATTCTCCAGAAGGAATGAGCTAAGTCTCTCATACCATGCTCTGGGAGCTTGCTTCAGACCGTAGAGTGATTTCTTCAATTTGAACACATGGTCTGGTTTCTTCTCATCTTCAAAACCTGGGGGTTGATGAACATAGACTTCCTCTGAGATATAACCATTTAGGAAGGCACTCTTTACGTCCATCTGATGTAGAACTATGTTGTGATTTACTGAGAAAGAGATCAACAGTCTGATTGCCTCCAGTCTTGCTACTGGAGCAAATGTTTCAGTGTAGTCTATTCCTTCCTGCTGGCTGTAACCTTGAGCAACTAGCCTTGCCTTGTTTCTGACTACATCTCCTTTCTCATTCAGCTTGTTTCTGAATACCCATTTCGTTCCAATAACATGGACACTCTCAGGCTTCTTCACTAAGCTCCAAACATCGTTCTTGGAAAATTGATTCAATTCTTCTTCCATGGCCAGAATCCAATCCTTGTCCTGAAGAGCTTCATCTATGGACTTGGGTTCAATTAAGGACACCAATCCTTTCAGACTCAGCAAGGTCTCTTCAGAGGGTCTGAAGGCAGATCTGGTTCTGACTGGTTCGTCTTTGTTACCCAGAATCAATTCCTTAGGGTGAGCTGCAGTGATTCTGCTCTTCTTCAGAGTTTGTGAGTTAGAGGGACCAGCTTCTTCCTCTGGTTCATCTTCCTCTGGCTCAGCTTCCTCTGGAGCTTTGCCTTTGTCAGAAACATTAATGCTTAAATCTGCAAACTTTTCAACTAGCTTTGACTGGTCAGAGTCAAGCTTATCATCAAATCTAACATGAATAGATTCTTCAATAGTCTTAGCATCAGTATTATAAAATCTAAAACCTTTAGATCTATCAGAATAACCAAGTAATAGACACTTAGAAGACTTAGCATCAAATTTATGCAATCTATCCTTAGTATTGAGAACATAACAAACACAGCCAAAAGGATGAAAATAAGAAATGTTAGGTTTTATGTTCTTCCACAATTCATAAGGAGTCTTATTCAGAATTGGTCTCACAGAGATTCTGTTCTGAATGTAACATGCTGTATTTACTGCCTCTGCCCAAAAGTGCTTAGCCATGCCAGTTTCTTGGAGCATGGTTCTAGCCATCTCCTGAAGAGTTCTGTTCTTCCTCTCAACAAACCATTTTGTTGAGGAGTTCTGGGACAAGAGAAATCATGTGCAATTCCATAGGAATCAAACAGACTCTCAAACTTATCATTCTCAAACTCTCCACCATGGTCACTTCTGACACGCACAATCCTACAAGCCTTCTCGTTTTGCACTTGAGCAATGAAGGTAGAGAACACAGCATGAGACTCATCCTTGCGGGTTAGAAACTTTACCCATGTCCAGCGGCTATAGTCATCAACGATAACCATCCCATATCTCTTGCCACCTATAGAATCAGTTTTTACTGGTCCAAAAAGGTCGATATGCAGAAGTTCCAACGGCCTTGAGGTTGAGACAACATTCTTTGCCTTGAAAGGGACTTTTGTGAATTTGCCTTTCTGACATGCTTCACAAAGAGCGTCTGAAGCGAACTTCAGATTGGGTAAGCCCCTGACAAGGTTTAGCTTGCTCAGCTGAGAAATCTTTCTCATACTGGCATGCCCTAACCGTCTATGCCATACCCACTGCTCTTCATTAACAGACAGAAGGCACTTCACATTCTGAGCCTCCAACTCAGATAATCTGATCTTATAGATGTTGTTCTTCGTCTTGCTGTTAAATAGAACAGAGCCATCGATCTGACTTACAGCCCGGCAGGACTTTTGATTGAATATAACATCATAACCCTTGTCAGCTAATTGACTTATAGACAATAAGTTATGTGTTAAGTCGTCTACCAATAACACATTATCAATGCATGGACTACTATCTACACAAATAGTACCAGTACCAACAATTTTACCCTTTTCATTTCCTCCAAAGCCAACTTCGCCTCCAGGCTTAAGTTTTAGCTCTCGGAACATACGCCTTTCTCCCGTCATGTGACGCGAGCATCCACTGTCCAGATACCATGATTGGTGTTTCAGTGGAGCTATCAAGGATATCTGCAACATAGATAATCTTGTCCTTAGGTACCCACTTTCTGGGTCCTCTCTTGTTAGTTACCCCAGAGGTTCTGATCACCTTGGGTGTCTCAACATGATATTTTAAAGGAATATTTGCATGATATCTAGTCATAGAGAAAGATCCCTTTTTAAGAGGGTGTTTAGCAACTTTAGCAGGTAAAGGATCAGGCAATATGGTACCAGAGGGAACAAAGCATTCATACAAGGATTTAGCTTTAGACATAGAAGGCTCATTTCTAATTGGTTTAGAATAGCCAATGCCATGCATTCCATTTATGCTTACGCCATAGATCATTGAAGCCATTAAGCTTCTATCCACGCTTTTAGCTAGGAATCTTTGAAAAGACTTTTCATACTTAGATTCATTTCTACAATCAGAGGCATCACAGGCAACAATTTCTTCTAACTTAGCAATCTGGTTCTTAAGCACAGAGTTAGAATTTACCAAAGCATGATTTTCATTTTTCAAATCAGAAATAATTTTCTCATGTTCAGAAGGAGTCTTGGAAACAGCAGATAAGTTCTTTTTCAACTTTTTATGCTTAGACAATAAAGAGTTATACTTATCCATGATATCAGACAAAGCATGTTTCAGTTCAGAGGTAGAGAAGGAAGCGAATACCTCGTTTTCATCGTCTGAGTTAGGATCTCCTTCTGATTCTGAGTCAGAGTCAACAGCTTCCTTTGACTCTGCTTCCTTGTCTTTGACAATTGCCATGAGTCCTTGGACTTCACCATCAGAGTCAACATCCTCTGACTCTGATTCATCAAATGTCACCATCAGACTCTTCTTCGTCTTGAAGTGCTTCTTTGGCTTCTTGTCTTTCTTCAACTTTGGACAATCACTTTTGTAGTGCCCAGATTCTTTGCACTCAAAACATGTGACTTCCTTGATTGAAGACTTCTTCTGGCCTGAGGACTCATACTTTCCTTTTGCCTTTCCAGAGCCTTTGAACTTGCTCTGCCTGTGCTTCCAGATGCGGTTGAGTCTCTTGGAGATCAGAGTCAGCTCATCTTCATCAGAATCTTCTGATGCTTCTTCAGATTCCTCTTCTTCAGCTTGAAGAGCCTTTGACTTCTCAACCTTAGCCTTTTCAGATTTGGATTTCAAGGCTATGGACTTTTTCCTCAGATCTTGCATCTCTGAGCGCTTCAGCTCATGGCATTTCAAAATGCTGATGAGTTCTTCTAAACTCATATTCTCAACGTCTCTCGTGAGCTCTATTGAAGTCACCAAAGGCATCCAACTTTCAGGAAGACACCTAATGACCCTTATGACATGATCTTTTGTTGTGTAGCTCTTGTTGAGAGGTCGTATGCCAGCTACAAGCAACTGAAATCTGGAGAACATTTCTTCAATGGACTCATTTGGCTCCATGATGAAGGATTCATACTTTTGGATCAAGGACAATGCCTTTGATTCTTTGACTTTCTTGTTTCCTTCATGAGACATCTTCAGAGATTCAAAAATGCCTTTAGCAAACTCACGATCTGTAATCTTCTGATACTCTTCATAGGAAATAGCACTTAGAAGAATTGCTCTTGCTTTGTGATGTTGTGAGTACAGCTTCTTTTGATCTGCAGTCATCTCTGACCTTGGGATCTTCTTGCCATCTGCATCAACTGGACGCTCGTAGCCATCCACAATAATATCCCAGAGATCTGCATCGAAACCCAGAAAGAAACTTTCCAGTCTATCTTTCCAATATTCGAACCTTTGACCGTCGAACATAGGAGGCTTTGCATTGTAACCATCTCTTTGAGTTTCACTGGTGGTGGCAGCCATTGTTTTTCACACCGGCCCGGATCACTGAACACTGTTAGGTGTGGTAATCAGAACTTGCGCTCTGATACTAATTGAAGGTATGAAAAACGGTAGAAAGGGGGGGTTTGAATAACGTTTTCAGTACAAAACTTCCACCTTAAAGATTTTGACAAATCTTTCAAGAACTTAAGTGCTAAAGATAAGAGATAGAGAAGCACACAAGGATTTTATCCTGGTTCACTTGATAAATCACTCAAGCTACTCCAGTCCACCCGTTAAGGTGATTTCTTCCTTCTTAGAATGAAGGCAATCCACTAATCAGGTAAGAGTTACAACTGCACTTGAAACCTACAAGTGACTAACAATTACACTGACTTAGCTCACACTAAGATTCACTCTCTTAGTCTTCTCTAGGATCCGATCAACCTTGATCTCCTAAAGGAACTAAACAAACTGTTTATCAAAGAATTGTTTACAAGAGATTTGCTTCTAAAAAGCTAATAGTAAACTCAATGAATTTCAGATGAAAGAAAGCTTAGAATAATTTGAATATGTCTTGCGCGTATGTATTGCTTCTTGCCGCTTCTTTCAATCTTCAGCCTCTATATATACTCCAAGGATTAGGGTTGAGCAATGCATGGGAAATGCTACCGTTGGAGGGCAGTTCTGGAAAATCCAGCTTCTGCTGTGGCTGAGAACGTTAGGTAGGTCGTCAGGAAGGTACACTTGCTTTTGTACTTGGATAGCGACTTGACCTTTTAACCTAGGAGACTTCTGATCAGAGGAATGCTTCATATTGGAACTTGTGAAGCCGGTTGATCAGAGTCAGAGGGAAAGCACAGATCCTCTGACCATTGTTTCTTCTGATTCTGAACTCAGAGGGAAGAACATGGCCTTCAGAGTTTCTTGCTTCTGGACTTCAGAGTTGTAAGATCAAGTTTTGATCTAGTAGTACAACTCTATGTTTTGATGATTACAAGTTAACCTTTTGATATGAACAATTGTGGTACTCTAACGTGTTTTTCTGAGTGTGCTATTTACAGGCTCTGACCTCAACTCAATCTCACACAAATCAGAAGCACTGTGTATAAAGGGTAACCCAAGCAACGCTTTCGCATTCACCATGTTCAGTATGAACAGTGGAAAAGCTTCAGAAGTTCTGAAGCTATACAAACTCTGATGAGGACTCAGTCGCTAGAAGCTCTGAAGATCCAGAAGTTCTGATAGCCAAGAAACACTGAAGGTTCAGATGTTCTGATGGTGTAGAAGACTCTGAAGATCCAGAAGCTGAATAGTGGAAATTCTGAAGTCCAGAAGCAAGAAACTCTGAAGGCCATGTTCTTCCCTCTGAGTTCAGAATCAGAAGATACAATGGTCAGAGGATCTGTGCTTTCCCTCTGACTCTGATCAACCGGCTTCACAAGTTCCAATACGAAGCATTCCTCTGATCAGAAGTCTCCTAGGTTAAAAGGTCAAGTCGCTATCCAAGTACAAAAGCAAGTGTACCTTCCTGACGACCTACCTAACGTTCTCAGCCACAGCAGAAGCTGGATTTTCCAGAACTGCCCTCCAACGGTAGCATTTCCCATGCAACGCTCAACCCTAATCCTTGGAGTATATATAGAGGCTGAAGATTGAAAGAAGCGGCTAGAGAAGAAGAGAATACTAGAAGCAATACACACGCGCAAGATATTCAAAATATTCTAAGCTTTCTTTCATCTGAAATTCATTGTGTTTACTATTAGCTTTTTAGAAGCAAATCCCTTGTAAACATTTCTTTGATAAACAGTTTGTTTAGTTCCTTTAGGAGATCAAGGTTGATCGGATCCTAGAGAAGACTAAGAGAGTGAATCTTAGTGTGAGCTAAGTCAGTGTAATTGTTAGTCACTTGTAGGTTTCAAGTGCAGTTGTAACTCTTACCTGATTAGTGGATTGCCTTCATTCTAAGAAGGAAAAAATCACCTTAACGGGTGGACTGGAGTAGCTTGAGTGATTTATCAAGTGAACCAGGATAAAATCCTTGTGTGCTTTTCTATCTCTTATCTTTAGCACTTAAGTTCTCGAAAGATTTGTCAAAATCTTTAAGGTGGTAGTTTTGTACTGAAAACGTTATTCAAACCCCCCCTTTCTACCGTTTTTCATACCTTCAATTGGTATCAGAGCGCAAGTTCTGATTACCACACCTAACAGTGTTCAGTGATCCGGGCCGGTGTGAAAAACAATGGCTGCCACCACTAGTGAAACTCAAAGAGATGGTTACAATGCAAAGCCTCCTATGTTCGACGGTCAAAGGTTCGAATATTGGAAAGATAGACTGGAAAGTTTCTTTCTGGGTTTCGATGCAGATCTCTGGGATATTATTGTGGATGGCTACGAGCGTCCAGTTGATGCAGATGGCAAGAAGATCCCAAGGTCAGAGATGACTGCAGATCAAAAGAAGCTGTACTCACAACATCACAAAGCAAGAGACTCAACCGCATCTGGAAGCACAGGCAGAGCAAGTTCAAAGGCTCTGGAAAGGCAAGAGGAAAGTCTGAATCCTCAGGTCAGAAGAAGTCATCAATCAAGGAAGTCACTTGCTTTGAGTGCAAAGAATCAGGGCACTACAAAAGTGACTGTCCAAAATTGAAGAAGGACAAGAAGCCAAAGAAGCACTTCAAGACCAAGAAGAGTCTGATGGTGACATTCGATGAATCAGAGTCAGAGGATGTTGACTCTGATGGTGAAGTCCAAGGACTCATGGCCATTGTCAAAGACAAAGGAGCAGAGTCAAAGGAAGCTGTTGACTCTGACTCAGAATCAGAAGGAGATCCAGACTCTGACGATGAAAATGAGGTATTTGCTTCCTTCTCTACCTCCGAACTGAAACATGCTTTGTCTGATATCATGGATAAGTATAACTCATTGTTGTCTAAGCATAAGAAGCTGAAAAAGAACTTATCTGCTGTTTCCAAAACTCCTTCTGAACATGAGAAAATCATATCTGATTTGAAAAATGATAACCATGCTTTAGTTAATTCTAACTCTGTGCTTAAGAATCAAATTGCTAAGTTAGAAGAAGTTATTGCCTGCGATGCCTCTGATAGTAAGCATGAATCTAAGTATGAAAAATCTTTTCAAAGATTCCTGGCTAAAAGCGTAGATAGAAGCTTAATGGCTTCAATGATCTATGGTGTAAGCAGAAATGGAATGCATGGCATTGGCTATTCTAAACCAATTAGAAATGAGCCTTCTGTGTCTAAAGCTAAATCTTTATATGAATGCTTTGTTCCCTCTGGTACCATATTGCCTGATCCTGTACCTGCTAAAGTTGCTAAAAACCCTCTTAAAAAGGGATCTTTCTCTATGACTAAATATCATGCAAATATTCCTTTAAAATATTATGTTGAGACACCCAAGGTGATCAGAACCTCTGGGGTAACTAACAAAAGAGGACCCAGAAAGTGGGTACCTAAGGACAAGATTATCTATGTTGCAGATATCCTTGATAGCTCCACTGAAACACCAATCATGGTATCTGGACAGTGGATGCTCGCGTCACATGACGGGAGAAAAGCGTATGTTCCGAGAGCTAAAACTTAAGCCTGGAGGCGAAGTTGGCTTCGGAGGAAATGAAAAGGGTAAAATTATTGGTACTGGTACTATTTGTGTAGATAGTAGTCCATGCATTGATAATGTTTTATTGGTAGACGGCTTAACACATAACTTATTGTCTATAAGTCAATTAGCTGACAAGGGTTATGATGTTATATTCAATCAAAAGTCCTGCCGGGCTGTAAGTCAGATCGATGGCTCTGTTCTGTTTAACAGCAAGAGGAAGAACAACATTTATAAGATCAGATTATCTGAGTTGGAGGCTCAGAATGTGAAGTGCCTTCTGTCTGTTAATGAAGAGCAGTGGGTATGGCATAGACGGTTAGGGCATGCCAGTATGAGAAAGATTTCTCAGCTGAGCAAGCTAAACCTTGTCAGGGGCTTACCCAATCTGAAGTTCGCTTCAGACGCTCTTTGTGAAGCATGTCAGAAAGGCAAATTCACAAAAGTCCCCTTCAAGGCAAAGAATGTTGTCTCAACCTCAAGGCCGTTAGAACTTCTGCATATCGACCTGTTTGGACCAGTGAAAACTGAGTCTATAGGTGGCAAGAGATATGGGATGGTTATCGTTGATGACTATAGCCGCTGGACATGGGTAAAGTTTCTAACCCGCAAGGATGAGTCTCATGCTGTGTTCTCTACCTTCATTGCTCAAGTGCAAAACGAGAAGGCTTGTAGGATTGTGCGTGTCAGAAGTGACCATGGTGGAGAGTTTGAGAATGACAAGTTTGAGAGTCTGTTTGATTCCTATGGAATTGCACATGATTTCTCTTGTCCCAGAACTCCTCAACAAAATGGTGTTGTTGAGAGGAAGAACAGAACTCTTCAGGAGATGGCTAGAACCATGCTCCAAGAAACTGGCATGGCTAAGCACTTTTGGGCAGAGGCAGTAAATACAACATGTTACATTCAGAATAGAATCTCTGTAAGACCAATTCTGAATAAGACTCCTTATGAATTGTGGAAGAACATAAAACCCAACATTTCTTATTTTCATCCTTTTGGCTGTGTTTGTTATGTTCTCAATACTAAGGATAGATTGCATAAATTTGATGCTAAGTCTTCTAAGTGTCTATTACTTGGTTATTCTGATAGATCTAAAGGTTTTAGATTTTATAATACTGATGCTAAGACTATTGAAGAATCTATTCATGTTAGATTTGATGATAAGCTTGACTCTGACCAGTCAAAGCTAGTTGAAAAGTTTGCAGATTTAAGCATTAATGTTTCTGACAAAGGCAAAGCTCCAGAGGAAGTTGAGCCAGAGGAAGATGAACCAGAGGAAGAAGCTGGTCCCTCTAACTCACAAACTCTGAAGAAGAGCAGAATCACTGCAGCTCATCCTAAGGAATTGATTCTGGGCAACAAAGATGAACCAGTCAGAACCAGATCTGCCTTCAGACCCTCTGAAGAGACCTTGCTGAGTCTGAAAGGATTGGTGTCCTTAATTGAACCCAAGTCCATAGATGAAGCTCTTCAAGACAAGGATTGGATTCTGGCCATGGAAGAAGAACTGAATCAATTTTCCAAGAACGATGTTTGGAGCTTAGTGAAGAAGCCTGAGAATGTCCATGTCATTGGAACGAAATGGGTATTCAGAAACAAGCTGAATGAGAAAGGAGATGTAGTCAGAAACAAGGCAAGGCTAGTTGCTCAAGGCTATAGCCAGCAGGAAGGAATAGACTACACTGAAACATTTGCTCCAGTAGCAAGACTGGAGGCAATCAGACTATTGATTTCTTTCTCAGTAAATCACAACATAATTCTACATCAGATGGACGTAAAGAGTGCCTTCCTAAATGGTTATATCTCAGAGGAAGTCTATGTTCATCAACCCCCAGGTTTTGAAGATGAAAAGAAACCAGACCATGTGTTCAAATTGAAGAAATCACTCTACGGTCTGAAGCAAGCTCCTTGAGCATGGTATGAGAGACTTAGCTCATTCCTTCTGGAGAATGAGTTTGTAAGGGGTAAAGTAGATACAACTCTCTTTTGCAAGACTTATAAAGATGATATCTTAATTGTGCAAATTTATGTTGATGATATTATATTTGGTTCTGCTAATCAATCTCTATGCAAAGAATTTTCTGAGATGATGCAGGCTGAATTTGAGATGAGTATGATGGGAGAATTAAAGTACTTTCTGGGAATACAAGTTGATCAAACACCAGAAGGAACATATATCCATCAGAGCAAGTACACTAAGGAACTTCTGAAGAAGTTCAATATGCTGGAATCTACAGTGGCCAAGACTCCAATGCATCCAACATGCATTCTGGAAAAAGAAGATATAAGTGGTAAAGTATGTCAGAAGCTCTATCGTGGCATGATAGGTTCACTTCTATACTTAACTGCATCTAGGCCAGACATATTATTTAGTGTTCATTTATGTGCTCGTTTCCAATCAGATCCAAGGGAAACCCACTTAACTGCTGTTAAGAGGATCCTAAGATATCTGAAAGGCACCACTAACCTTGGCTTGATGTATAAGAAAACATCAGAGTATAAGCTTTCAGGTTATTGTGATGCTGATTATGCTGGAGATAGAACAGAGAGAAAAAGTACTTCTGGAAATTGTCAATTTCTGGGAAGCAATCTAGTCTCATGGGCAAGCAAGAGGCAATCAACCATTGCACTATCAACTGCAGAGGCAGAATATATCTCAGCAGCAATATGCAGCACTCAGATGCTCTGGATGAAACATCAGCTGGAGGATTATCAGATCCTTGAGAGCAATATCCCAATCTATTGTGATAACACTGCTGCAATCTCATTAAGTAAGAATCCTATCTTACATTCAAGGGCAAAGCACATTGAGGTAAAGTATCATTTTATTAGAGATTATGTACAGAAGGGCGTACTTCTTCTGAAGTTTGTTGATACTGACCATCAATGGACAGATATCTTTACAAAGCCCTTAGCTGAAGATAGATTTAATTTTATTCTGAAAAATCTAAACATGGACTTTTGTCCAGAGTGAAGATGGATCAGAACCTCTGACTATGATACTTCTTGATCAGAAGATGTCTAGTTCAGAAGGTAACTCAATCAGAGTATGTGTGCCCACTGGTACTGACTCTGAAGCTGAGACAACAACACGTGCGTCAGAATTTCTGATGCATAGTTCCTTGTGCCCGTGTGACAGTCTGTCATGATTGCGTGTAGATATGCTTATCTCCTGTGTGTGATTGTGTATTTTACTGTTACTATCTATCTTTAATTTTCAACCGTTGATCTTAAAGTGCTTTTTGAATCAACAACGGTTATTTGATAAAACCCACTATACACACACGTTCTCTTTCACTTCCGGTTTTTACTCTCGATCTCTCTGTTTTTCAAAACCGCTCTTCTCGATTTCTCTCTCGATCTCACTTCATCTTCCAACCTTCATCTTCTACCTCAAACCTTCAATCACTTCAAAATGGTGAGACAAACCAGAAGATCTACTGCAGATGCACCTCAGTTCCCTCACATGGTAGTCGGTTTGGCAACGGGTCAACCGGGCTCTAAGAACCCAGCACAAGAACAAGCTCAAGCTCAAGAGGAGATTGTTCCTA
Source organism: Lotus japonicus (assembly GCF_012489685.1). Classification (NCBI taxonomy): domain Eukaryota; kingdom Viridiplantae; phylum Streptophyta; class Magnoliopsida; order Fabales; family Fabaceae; genus Lotus; species Lotus japonicus. Next base: position 55,918,434 of record NC_080043.1, on the reverse strand, counting down.
TTGCAGAACGGGGCTGTGCCGTTCACTGTGTATTTCCTCCTGAGGAACTCCAAGTCCTGGCAGAATGGAGATTCAACCTCGACAACTTGGCTGCAAATGGGTTTGATCTTCGTCCTGAAGTCCAAGCTCAAGGTTGGGGAAACTACTTCAATCGACTTCGAGGACCGGTGTATGAGAAGCTGGTAAAGGAATTCTGGAAGCATGCCAACTGTGATGACACTCAGGTGGTCTCTTACATACTGGGTAGGAAGATCATCATCACGGAGAAGTCATTCGTGAATCTGCTAGGTGCAGAAACTGCTCATGGGTATCGGTTCTCACTGACGGAATCGAAGCTGAAACCCAGAACCAAGGACATAGTCAACAAGGCCCTGTACACCACCTTCAAACCGGGCAAGACGAGCTACAAGGTGATGGACCTTCACCCCAAACTCAGGATCTGGCACAAGATCCTGCTCAACTGCATCAATCAACGACCAAAGGGCAGTTCTCCAGACTACATCAACTTCAACCAGAAGACGATGCTGTTCTTCATTCAAGACAAGGAGAAGATCTGCCTTCCCTACTTCCTGTTCTCCTATTTGAAGGAATGCATCCGGAAGTCTCGCACCACCGCCTCCATCAAGTCTGCAATCAAATATATCCCTTTTGGGAGGCTGCTCTCAGACTTTCTCATTGAAAGCAACTTGGTGCAAGATTTGATCGATGCTGGTTGCACAGAGGACTTGAGCACAATTGTCAGCGATGTCTTCACTGCCAACTCTCTGAAGAAGATGGGTTTGGTCCAGAAGAAGATTGCTCCTGCTCATGAGGACACATCTTCTGAGATCAGAGGAAGAAGAATGCCTCTGAATGACTACCCTCTGTGGACTCAAGCAGACCATCCTGAAGCCATCAGATGCTATGTTGAAGACCTCAAGGCTCAAGGATTCGAGATTGACCTTGATGACTTTGTCAGCAGACTTCCACCAGCTCCAGAGTATTCTTCTCCTCCAAAGAAGAAAACCAAGAGGAAGATGGTTCTGGAAGAATCCTCAGAGGAATCTGATGTCCCTCTGGTCAAGAAACCGAAGAGCAAGCCTGCTGCTGATGATGGTGATGATAGTGAGGATGGTCCTCCAAAGAAGAAGCAGAAGAAAGTCAGAATTGTGGTGAAGCCTACTCGGGTGGAACCAGCTGCTGCAGAGGTCAGAAGGACTGAACCTCCTGCCAGAGTGACTCGATCATCAGCACATACAAGTAAGCCTGCACTTACCTCTGATGATGATTTGAATTTATTTGATGCACTCCCAATTTCTGCCTTACTCCAACACTCTTCAAATCCCCTCACTCCTATTCCTGAAACCCAACCAGCCGCACAAACCACCACTCCACCACATTCCCCAAGATCTTCCTTCTTTCAACCTTCTCCTACTGAAGCACCTCTCTGGAATTTGCTTCAGAACCAACACTCTAGGTCAGAAGATCCAACCTCTCTCCTTACCATTCCATATGACCCATCTCTTTCTGAACCACTCATCCAAAACCAACCAGAACCCAAACCAACAGAACCACAACCCAGAACGTCTGATCACTCTGCTCCCAGAGCATCAGCACGTCCTGCTGTCAGAACCACGGATACAGACTCTTCATCAGCCTTCACACCTGTATCCTTCCCCATCAATGTGATTGACTCTCCTCCCTCCAATACCTCTGAATCAATTCGAAAATTCATGGAGGTTAGGAAAGAGAAGGTATCTGCCTTGGAAGAATATTACCTTACATGTCCAAGCCCTAGGCAATATCCTGGCCCTAGACCTGAACGTCTAGTTGACCCAGATGAACCTATCTTGGCCCATCCTATCCAAGAGGCAGATCCCCTAGTTCAACAAGCTCACCCTGTCCCTGACCAACAAGAGCCAATTCAACCAGACCCTGAACCCGAACAATCAGTATCTAACCAATCCTCGGTTAGATCACCTCACCCTCTGGTTGAAACTTCAGACCCTCACCGTGGAACCTCTGAACCCAATGCTCCCATAATTAACATTGGTTCTCCACAAGGTGCCTCTGAAGCTCATAGCAGCAATCACCCAGCCTCTCCTGCACCCAACCTCTCCATCATTCCCTATACTCACCTTCAACCCACATCTCTCTCTGAGTGCATCAATATTTTCAATCATGAAGCCTCCTTGAGGCTCCGCAATGTGCACGGTCAGACTGACCTCAGTGAGAATGCTGAACATGTGGCTGATGAGTGGAACAATTTGAGCACTTGGCTGGTGGCTCAGTTTCCCGTTATGCTGCAGCTCCTGCATGCAGAGGGAAGTCAGAGCATTGAGGCTGCAAAGCAAAGGCTTGCTAGGAGGGTGGCTCTTCACGAACTAGAACAGAGAAACAAGCTTCTTGAAGCCATTGAAGAAGCCAAGAGAAAGAAAGAACAAGAAGAAGAAGCTGCACGTCAAGCAGCAGCTAAGGCTGAACACGCCAGACTTGCGGCAGAGCGTCTTGAAGCTGAGGCTGAGGCAGAGCGACTTGCACCAGTTATGTTTACTCCTGCTGCTTCTGCTTCCATTCCAGAACCTCAAGCTGCTCAGAACGTTCCTTCCAGCTCTACTCAGACAAGCTCATCCAGACTCGACATCATGGAACACCGTCTGGACACTCATGAATCCATGCTGCTTGAGATAAAGCAAATGATGATGGAACTTCTGCGCCGCACTGACAAACCTTAGTCTTAGGATCTCTTCTTTTTCTTCTTTCGTTTACCTTGTTTTCCTTTTTGTTCAACTCTGTTTCTTTTTTATTTATTTACTTATTTTCATTTGTTCGTTTGTGATTCTATATGCATCTATCTATATATATTTGTGTCACATATGCTTGCAAAACCTGTTTTATTCATATTTGTTCTATGTTTACATCATAATTCTTTCCATCATACATTATTCCCTTATCTAGAATGGAGGATCCTTCCTCATTCTTCTGCATTCTTGGCGCTGCTCCACTCTTTCCTTCTCCAGACGATCCAGTGTATACTCTATGTTGCCGAGTCTGATGCTCAGCTCATCTTTTTCTAGACTATCTTCTGTCGTCTTACGTCTCTTTTCCACAGTCTCCTTCTCTTCCAGCAGATTCAGCTCCCGCTGGCAAAGCTCCTGAATCTCTTCCACGAAGCAGAGGAACTCCTTCAGATCTTTCTCCATCTCTGGACCAAGATCTTCTTCCAGCAGTGTCTTCGTCAGCTCTTGTATGGTCTTTGTACCATCGGGATGTCTAATACTGAGGAACATATCTTCCTCAAACGCCTTCCTTCTGAGCTCTTCTAATGCCAGTCTGTATGATGCCATTTTTTTTCTGAAAATTATTCGAGGTGTGAAGCTTACCTTTCTCTCCAACGTTTTTTTATAGGCTTCACTTTCTCTCTGAAAGTTAATGCTCCTACAGTTTCTCGAGGTTAAGTTCTTGGTAACTGACCCTTCTATTTACTCACTTGACCGGTGGTAAACGTTCATCCCTTGCATTAACTCTTCTATTTATTATCGCCTAACTCTGATTCTTACATCGTCTTCATTTTCTTTAAACTTAGACCTTCTCTAAGGGGGAGTACCTTGTACTTCAAGCTAAGTTTTTCACACCCCAAGCTTTTTGCTTATGACAAAAAGGGGGAGTAAACCCAGTTTTTGATGTGTAAGATGTGTTAGTGTGACTTATTTTTCTTTTGGAGATTTTAAGAGTTCCACCTTCATGACCATAGATGTGTCACTGGGCAAATACAAGGAATACATTTCACTTCTTCTGAAGTGATTCTAAGTTGACTCTGATACCCAAGACTCTGATACCCTGTCTATGACTCTGATCACTTATGCGCTCTGATTATTCGTTTTTCATCTATGTCATAAGCTTTTCACTCTGAACTCTTATATGTTTTAGCTCAGAATCTAGACTTTACTAACGTTTTCATCAAGTATTAGATTCAGGGGGAGCTAAGCTCAGAATCAAGCAGTGACTTGAATTCAGAATGAGCAAGATAAACTATTCACATCAGGATAAGTCTTATTCTATATCTCTAAACTCTGAGTGAATTCAGTTTAATGTTTAAGAATTGTTCATCAAAAATCTTAGTTTTGTCATCATCAAAAAGGGGGAGATTGTAAGATCAAGTTTTGATCTAGTAGTACAACTCTATGTTTTGATGATTACAAGTTAACCTTTTGATATGAACAATTGTGGTACTCTAACGTGTTTTTCTGAGTGTGCTATTTACAGGCTCTGACCTCAACTCAATCTCACACAAATCAGAAGCACTGTGTATAAAGGGTAACCCAAGCAACGCTTTCGCATTCACCATGTTCAGTATGAACAGTGGAAAAGCTTCAGAAGTTCTGAAGCTATACAAACTCTGATGAGGACTCAGTCGCTAGAAGCTCTGAAGATCCAGAAGTTCTGATAGCCAAGAAACACTGAAGGTTCAGATGTTCTGATGGTGTAGAAGACTCTGAAGATCCAGAAGCTGAATAGTGGAAATTCTGAAGTCCAGAAGCAAGAAACTCTGAAGGTCATGTTCTTCCCTCTGAGTTCAGAATCAGAAGATACAATGGTCAGAGGATCTGTGCTTTCCCTCTGACTCTGATCAACCGGCTTCACAAGTTCCAATACGAAGCATTCCTCTGATCAGAAGTCTCCTAGGTTAAAAGGTCAAGTCGCTATCCAAGTACAAAAGCAAGTGTACCTTCCTGACGACCTACCTAACGTTCTCAGCCACAGCAGAAGCTGGATTTTCCAGAACTGCCCTCCAACGGTAGCATTTCCCATGCAACGCTCAACCCTAATCCTTGGAGTATATATAGAGGCTGAAGATTGAAAGAAGCGGCTAGAGAAGAAGAGAATACTAGAAGCAATACACACGCGCAAGATATTCAAAATATTCTAAGCTTTCTTTCATCTGAAATTCATTGTGTTTACTATTAGCTTTTTAGAAGCAAATCCCTTGTAAACATTTCTTTGATAAACAGTTTGTTTAGTTCCTTTAGGAGATCAAGGTTGATCGGATCCTAGAGAAGACTAAGAGAGTGAATCTTAGTGTGAGCTAAGTCAGTGTAATTGTTAGTCACTTGTAGGTTTCAAGTGCAGTTGTAACTCTTACCTGATTAGTGGATTGCCTTCATTCTAAGAAGGAAGAAATCACCTTAACGGGTGGACTGGAGTAGCTTGAGTGATTTATCAAGTGAACCAGGATAAAATCCTTGTGTGCTTTTCTATCTCTTATCTTTAGCACTTAAGTTCTCGAAAGATTTGTCAAAATCTTTAAGGTGGTAGTTTTGTACTGAAAACGTTATTCAAACCCCCCCTTTCTACCGTTTTTCATACCTTCAAGAGTTTCCACTATTCAGCTTCTGGATCTTCAGAGTCTTCTACACCATCAGAACATCTGAACCTTCAGTGTTTCTTGGTTATCACAACTTCTGGATCTTCAGAGCTTCTAGTGACTGAGTCCTCATCAGAGTTTGTATAACTTCAGAACTTCTGAAGCTTTTCCACTGTTCATACTGAACATGGTGAATGCGAAAGCGTTGCTTGGGTCACTCTTTATACACAGTGCTTCTGATTTGTGTGAGATTGAGTTAAGGTCAGAGCCTGTAAATAGCACACTCAGAAAAACACGTTAGAGTACCACAATTGTTCATATCAAAAGGTTAACTTGTAATCATCAAAACATAGAGTTGTACTACTAGATCAAAACTTGATCTTACACAATAATGTAGATTCAAAACACCTAATTAAGTGGATTTCTTACCTCTAAAACTTTGACCAGTCTTTAGGCCTAAATTGATCCCATGGAATGCATCAAAATTGGTGTACAAATCAACTACACCATGATTGTACAAGAAATAACTTCCTCCCGGCTACTTCTTTAACATCATTTTTTCCATTATTTTTTTCAGAAAGGGAACTCTTTTGTTCTGCATGGTTAATCATTCATTTAGGGGAATTCTTATTGCCAGTTGGTGTTACCCTAGGACTTTGTTGGAACACAGCTTTGGCCAGCGTCGCGACAATCTGTTTTAGGTCATGCACAGATGCTTTCATGGTTGTCACTTCTATGATAAATGGGTGATCACACTCTTGTCATCAACTTCATCTTTTTTAAGGCAACTTCCATGAACACTATATCAAAGATAAAGAAACAAATCAAACAGAAGCTACAAATCAAAGTTGTTGCCAATTTCAGATCAAGCCAAAGCCTGTCTACTTTAATGTGAACATTGGTTCACATTAAACTAGAAACCACATTGTTTTCTACATTGGTAGTTGACCCTTATTAATAATTTACTGATAACATGTAATTGGACGAGCTTCTATTCCATCATAGTCAATTTTTGAGACAATAAGTTTTCTTTTCAAAATTGAGTCCAACTTTCATAATCAACGATAGAAGATTTTAAAAGTTGTACTAACTAAAGTAGAAACAGTAACAAAAAAAGATTACAGAGGCTGAGCTAGTATGGAAAAATCATAAAATTAATTTATACTCAAGCCTAATGCTAGCTAGATTAGGCTTACCATTTATGTAGAAGCAAAATGCTAGTAAATTCAGCCATTATGTAGAAGCAATATGCTAGTAAATTAATATATACTCAACATAAACTTTACTTAAATTATGTTTTCTATTTTTGGTACACAATGCTAGATTTTGTTCATACATATCGGTCATGTTCACGTATGGTGAAGATTAGTTTACCAAACAGGCAAACACACAACAAATCAACTATTCAGTTTCAACCACACATATATGAATAACGTTTCACACAAATGACCATACATCAGATTCTTGGGGAAAAATAAGTTAATGAATAATTAAGGAAAATTAGAACTTTCTGGTACCCTACTTTGTGAAAATAAGTAAAAATTAGGAAAACAAGAAAACCCTAATTTTGCAATGAAGAAATCCTACTTCGTAAAAATCAGGGCTTTCTTACCAGGAAGAGATGTCAATGATTTCCGTTAGTACTATTCTCTTCTGGCTCTTTGTTCCCAACGTCGGAGTGTTCTTGGTACGCTTTTGTTCGCTGCGATTTTCCTTTGCTGCACCGCCCATGTTTGAAAGCCTTAAAGATATGTGATTCTAGAGGTGGGTAGTTGAACGAGGGTACGGGAATGCATGGGATGAAGAATGTTTTTGGTATCCTGGAGTTGTAAAAGAGAAAACGGTCTGTTAATGAAAACAACACCATTAATGACGATGGTTTCAAGACACGGATGAGAGAATGGATAAAGGATGGGAGATACAGGGTTGCTTCTTGCTAATGCAGGAGATCAAGGGTATGCGTTGGAAGAGATCAATTGATGAACATTAGGCGTTTTTAATTGGGGGATGTGGTTTTGGTTCTCGATACAATTAGGCACCATAAGTGTCGGTAGGCATCGTGGGTGAGGATTGTGCGTTTTGGATAAGTGAAAATGAAGCTCAGGAGTGATTATTGACGTAAAAGGGACAAGGCAAAAAAAATAATAAAAAAGAGCCAAAAAGATTGGTTGAGTAAGGTTCAAACAGAGGACCTTGACAGAGAATAACAAAGAAACGACCACTGAACAACATAATAATTTAACACTCAATGTAGAATGATAAATATATAATGGTTTCAAGTTAACAATTTTATGTAGGTATTAATTAATATTTAGGGAAACTCTCGACTAAGTCCTTAATCGATATAAAGCGGTCATTAAAAAGTGTTATAAGGCAACAATCGACTACGTTCTTAATCAATATAAAGCGATCACTACCAATCACTTTAGGGAAACCATCGACTAAGTCCTTAATCAATATAAAGCGATCATTACAAAGTGATATAGGGAAACCCTCGACTAAGTCCTTAATCAATATAAAGCGATCATTACAAAGTGTTATAGGGAAACCCTCAACTAAGTCCGTAATCAATATAAAGCGATCACTACCAATCACTTTAGGTCAACCCTTGACTAAGTCCTTAATCAATATAAAGCGATCATTACAAAGTTCTATAGGGAAACCCTCGACTAAGTCCTTAATCGATATAAAGCAATCATTGCTAATCACTTTAGGGAAACTCTCGACTAAGTCCTTAACCGATATAAAGCGATTATTATAAAGTTCTATCACGCAACCCTCGACTAAGTCCTTATCAATATAAAGCGATCATTACAAAGTGCTATAGGGCAACCCTCGACTAAGTCCTTAATCGATATAAAACGATCAATTTATGTTCTATAGGGAAATCCTTATTATATTAACCCTATTATTGACTTATTTAAAAAACTTAAACTTAAACTTCACTAATAAAAATATATCTGACTATTATTTTTTATTTATTAGTAATCATTTTTTTTTGATAATTTATATACTTTATAAAGCTCACTCACTGTTTTTAACAATAAACTCCTAAACTCACTCTCTCTGGGTCGAGAAGCGTCATTAGGAACCACTCTTAGGAAGTGTTTGCTTCAGAAGGGAAATTTGAAAGGTCTTCAACAAATTAGGGTAAAACCCTCTCAAAATCTCCAACATGCAATTAACCAACGTCATCCTCGATTCTCACTGCCTTGAGTTCGTCCATCAATCAAGGCTCACACATGCGTATCTGGTAAATCTTCAAGAGTTATTTAATCCACCCATGAAAATCTCGTTCATACTTCTTTGTTGCCCTTTTCGTTTCGAGCTCTTCACTTCAGGTTTATTTTTTATTTCAATAGAGCAACAACAATTCAATAAAGCTTTTCTTCTGTATTACTTCATGTTTGATTGTAAAAGAAATTACAGTTTTCTGGTTTTGTTAGTGATTACTTTTGAAATTAGGGATTACTTGTGAAATTAGGGTTTTCCGGTGTTGTTAGTGATTTATTAAAAATTAGGTATTTCCTTATTGCAAGATGGCATTCTCGAGCTTTTTTCTGGATTACTTCATGTTTGATTGTAAAAGAACACTTCAATTGTAGATTTGAATTGAACACTTCATGTTTGACATATGCTTATCCCTTTATTACAATACATTCAAACAATAATATGGCTAAGTCTCTGATCATATTGTATTCTTAGTGAACTATGGAACCTGTTCGATGGACAAGCAACAAATGTTTCTATGTTCAGGTTCATCCACCTACGATATTGTTCTAAATATGAGAGAAAAAACTTGTTAAATTTGTAATTTTGTATTGTGACACCATTGGTGTTAATACAATTGTTTGTTATTTCTCTGATTTCAGGATAGAGTCCGACTTCCTGCAATTTTTGTGTCTGAGTATGGGAGAAGGCTGAGTACAAGGGTACGCCTCGAGGATCCTAAAACAACAAGCTTCAATGTTGTTGTCCATAGAGGGGCAGACACACTTTTCATATCACCCGGAATGATACGGCTCCAAAATTTCTACCGATTGATTGTTGGAGGATGGCTAAAGATGTTCTACATGGGAGGATCTATATTCTAATTCTATTTCAAAGTGCATGATAGTTTTATAAGAGAAGTTACATACCCACTTATCCCTTTAAGCTTTTAGATATAATGGCGAGGTACATTCCCGTCAAACATGGTTATGCGAGTGACATTGACATTATGGATCTTGACAACTATGTTAATGATGAAATTGAACTCACTGATAACTAACAACAATAGGGTACTTAGTTTTGCTTACATGAATTTTATAGGTTCTTTATGCTTTATTGCATTTCCCATTTTATAATTCTCCATGTTTACAGGCACTGCCAACAAATTTGGTAAGGGATGCATTTCTGCCACGCATGCCACATTGTTGTGTCTTGAGGGATTAGCAGTGGCGCAGGTTTTATCGTGACCTGGTATGGAGTTCTAGGAGGGTAGGGAATGCTATTTGAAGACTGAGTGGCAAAAATTTGTAAAAGAAAATGAACTCAAGAAGGGAAACCACATCTTCATCTGGGCTCACATGCTGGATCCAACAGTTATCCATGTTGGTTTCTTGGACTGAATGTAGCAGATTTCATGATTTTGGTTGAATTTCATTTGGTTGTAGCGAATATTTTGATTTTGGTTGTAGCGAATTTGGTGTAAGAACTCAATGATCTAGTGCTTTTATAGCTTTAAGACAAATACTGAAAATTGCATTTGGTGTTGATGGAATATATAGTGATAGTGTGTTATGAGCATTTGACATATTTAGTTGATGCTCATTGCATATTTATCTCTTAATTCAGTGAAGTTGCATGCTCATACAATGAAAATGCTTTTTTATGGCATGAAGAAATACGTTTTTGGGTAGTAATTTAAATAAGCAATACATTTTTTCAGAAAACTCTTGGGAAAACATTATCCCAAGAATAAACTTTTTACTAAGGTTTTCGACTCTGGAACTGAAAAAAAAAACACATTAAAATGTTAAAATAACGAAAAAAACTGTTTCAAGTTGGATTTGAACATTCACCCTGTGGTCATGTTGTAAAGTAAGATATCACTAGGACATGAAACACTTTGAGCTTTAATCGCACCATATATATATATATATATATATATATATATATTAATTAACACACAATAAAATGTCAAAATAATTAAAAACTATTGCAGGTTAGACTTGAACCTGTAGATTAATATTAAAGCAAGCTACCACTGGAACACGACCATGTTTATACTTTTAATCACACCCTTATAAATTTATTATATAACTTTGACGTTAATGAAGATACCAATATAAGCTAGTATATTGAAATGAAGGAAATTTCACAAACAGACCTGCTTGAATAATGTTTTTCCAGAACTACAAATCTAGCTTATTCACATATGATAGAAATCAATAAAATTGATTTTTTTTAGCAAATGAATTGTTTCTTCACTAAGAAGCAATACACCAATAGTTTCACATATCTTCTTCACATAAGAAAAATAAATGTATTTAAACCGTAAACCAGAAAATACACCATGTTCCAAACAGTTCCTAAGATACGAGCCTTGCCATTGAATATACATCATGTTTCAAACAGTTCCTAACTACTTATGTATTTCCTCTATTGATGCTAGGTCGAAGCAAATTAGGGTTGCATCCACCACCATGTGACATGATAGGAACCACACCATAAAAGGTCTGCACAGGTTGCGTACACTACAAGAAAAATCATTTTTAGCGACACTTGTTTTGCGGCAATGACATTATTGCCGCTAATTTAATCACAAAATGAAAAAAATTGTGTTAACGGGTGAGTAGTCAGTATAATTTCCCTTTACCAGTAATTAGAGATTAAAGCCACTAAAAAGGACCCACTCCCACGAGGCTGCACGTGACTTTTCCTCCCTTTCCCACCAAAACTTGAACTCGCATGAAGCTTCTCGTGAAAGTTCACTCTCTCCCTTCCTGGTTCTGGATCCAAAATCTCTCACCGAAGCCACCACCATCCCTTGAAACCTGAACTCGCGTGAAGCTTCTCGTGGAGTTTCTCTCCCTTTCTGGATCTAAAATCTCTCACCGAAGCCACCACCAGCCCCTGAAACCCAAAGGTTCGCGTGAAGGATCTATCCCTTTCCCGATCCCAAATCTCCACTCCAAACTTCGTTTCTTGTTCCTCGATCCTTAATCTAGGGCTTGATCTGAAATGTTCCATTCGCAACAGTTTCACTCTTCGATGTTTCTTCTCGTGCTGAGCTAGGGTTTTGAGTTCAGAATCGAATCAGAGGTGGTGTGAAGTGAAGCTGTATGATTATCTATTCAAAGTTGTGTTAATCAGTGATTCAATACTCGTTGAGGTCAGGTCTGTTGCTTTCGTATGGATCTCCAATCTCGCTTTCACTTCTTTCTCATACCCTGCTTGATTATTCATATATTGTAAATTTTAAATTTCCATAAGAAAATATAGAAAGGAATAGTAATCATCTCAGATTTCTCTAATTTTATCATTCTATTTATAGTCATAAGAATGAATTGGTTGATATACTGAATTGTTTACTGAATTTCAGTTCTTTCCCCTTGCTGACTGAAAAGTTTGCATTCTTCCCCCTTGCTTACTATATGGTTCTGTGTGGAATTAACACATCCTATATGCATAATATTTTGTGAACTTGATTTGAATAGCAGGTTTGTTACTGAGAGATGCAGAACACATTTAGTTGAGAAGGGATATATTATATGTGTGTGTGGATTTGAACTTTGGGATAGCCAATTGAAAAGGTGTTGAAAATAAATGAGTTGGAGTTCCCTGCATGTTAAGTTATCTGGTTTGGACATTGCATTTGCACGTTAGTTAGTGGTTCTTATGTGATAAGCCAAACTATTACTAACTTATACTGTGGCTTAGAATAGTAAACACAAGGATTCAACGAAAGACATTTTCAAATTCATCCAAAGAACTTTGGCGTTATTTGGATTCTAATTTTGTTTGATTGAGAATGGGATTGGAAGTATTTCAATTAGTTGGTACCTACCTGGTGTGTGTTATGGAGCCATAGGTCAGAGACATGTATGGAATTATATTAAGTGCATGTTTGGAAATCCTTGTATATTTGATTCTAAAATTATATGTGTGTGTGGATTTGAACTTTGGGATAGCCAATTGAAAATGTGTTGAAAATAAATGAGTTGGAGTTCCCTGCATGTTAAGTTATCTGGTTTGGACATTGCATTTGCACGTCAGTTGGTGGTTCTTATGTGATAAGCCAAACTATTACTAACTTATACTATGGCTTAGAATAGTAAATACAAGGATTCAACGAAAGACATTTTCAAATTCATCCAAAGAACTTTGGCGTTATTTGGATTCTAATTTTGTTTGATTGAGAATAGGATTGGAAGTATTTCCATTAGTTGGTACCTACCTGGTGTGTGTTATGGAGCCATAGGTCAGAGACATGTATGGAATTATATTAAGTGCATGTTTGGAAATCCTTGTATATTTGATTCTAAAATTATAGTCAATTATAGGATGAGGCATATATGGTGGTTTGAAGGTGGGCAACTAGAAAGTTGATATCACTTGAAAAGTACTGAACTTTATGAGTTGCATGTAGTTTAGAAATTGATGATGACCTTGCATCACGATGATTGTGTGTCTTTCATGCACCTGGGTATTTTTATTGTAATCATAACCTTTGTGCTTTTCTTTTTGATTGATTGTGTGGGCTTCTACACTAACAGTGATACTGATAAGGCTGCTCAAATCCACTATGGCAAAGAGTGTGGGAGGCTCGAGGTTATCGTTCATATCATTGACCAAATGAGTGTATGAAGATTTTATCCCTCTCTTTCTCTGATTTGTTACTTATTTTTCATTAGATTTATATGGTGCCCATTTATTTGGTACTTTGGAACTTAAAAGCAAAAGTTTTATCTTGGTGTTCATAATATGTTGTCATGAATTTCATTGTAAGAAATAAATTATTGTATTACTGATGGCTACTTTTAGTTTATAAGGAATTTTTTTGAAGTTGTCTTGGATTAGTTGTATTTTGACATGGTCACGTTGCTTTTATGCATATGTAGTATTAACAAAATGAAATATTAAGCAATTTGGGTGTCTAATTTTTATTTTAGTTGTATTTTGACATGGTTATGTGGCTTTTATGCATATGTAGTATTAACAAAATGAAATATTTAGCAATTTGGGTGTCTAATTTTTATTTTAGTATGTATTGTAGATTAAGGAAGAGGAATGTGAGAAAGTGGTTGTAGTAATGAGGAGGACATTGCACTGCTGAATGCTTTGAATGTGTTTCCTTAGGACTCTTCTTTCTTTATTAACTAATGATGCTTGATTGGAAATACAATGGAATTAATTGAATTTTATAATGGTAAACACAATTGAAGCATAAAGGTCTATTTGATGATTTTTCTCTCATTGGAGGGTGCAAGATGATATAGGGGGTTGAAATTTGAGTATCTTGTTAATGTCCAGCTAAATACTACCGTAGGTGTAGGCATTATCTTATTTGTTTCTTTTAATACTATTATCTTGATTGCAGGGATGGAGGTTGGGCAAGGTTTGTTTTCTCGGTTCAGATCTTGGTGGCAAGGTTCACTAGTGGCTCCGTTTTCTCGATTTGATCGTTCAAGGTTCGTCTTCTCCGTTGCATCCTCATTCAGAAAACCCTTCTGTTCCTCTATTTCCCTCATCTATTTTCACCGAAATTAGTTTGTTTCTTTTAATATTATTATCTTGATTGCAGGTATGGAGAAATTTGGGCAAGGTTTGTTTTCTCGGTTCAGATCTTGGTGGCAAGGTTCACAAGTGGCTCATCTCCGTTTTCTCGATTTGATCTTTCAAGGTTCGTCTTCTCCCTTGCATCCTCATTCAGAAAACTCTTCCGTTCCTCTATTTCCCTCATCTATTTTCACCTAAATTAGTAAAATGCATTTTGTATCAAATAAATCGATAAAGCATGTTCTCCGTCTCATAATTTTGTTATGCAGGAAGCATTTAATTTTTGTGTGTATCTGCTGGTAACAAATCATGTTGTCATTTACTCTATTGTTGATTTTATTTCATTTTATAAAAAGGCGAGTTTCTAACATTGTTACGATCCCTTTGCGGTTGTGATTCTCAGATCTCATTACTGTTGTCTGAAGGTGTTGTATATAGTTACCTGAATGTGTTCTTCGCTCTAATTACCTGTGAAGGTACCTTATTCTCCTTAATCTATTGATTCCTTTGACATTTTTATTTGAAATGGCGTGTTGAGTTTTGATCACACTGTTTTTATCTATATCCCCCAATTTCGGGCGAAAAAATCTTAACTTTAATACGTCCCCTGAGTGTGTTGATTAGGACTACCCACTAGCCTCTGGTGTTAGTTATCATACACAATATTTATAGATTGACTTGAGAAATGGATGTAAGGTTTTCTGGTATCATTGATAATGATGTTATAAGCTTTATCGGTATATTTCCCTGGAATCTGATTGCCAATAGCAGGAAAAATTTAGAATGATGAGGGAACTCACTGTGGTGCCTCTTCAATGCTATTTGGGATGATTTACTTGGTTTGTTTGTTCAATATAATTTGTATAACTTGAATGCTCCCTTGCTTGACTCAAGTTTAACTTAGTATTTTACGTGTAGTTTCTCTTGTAATATGAACTTGAAATGCTCCCTTACTTCTTGACAGACATATCATGGACAATCCTAGAAGCAGAATATGGATAGACTATAATAGAGTTAGTAAAGAATATTTGGAAGGAGTGAAGTCATTTTTAGACCATGCATTTCGGGAAAATAATGGAGAAACAATTTCATGTCCTTGTAAAAAATATTTGCTACACTATGTACTTAATCGAGCAATGGCTTATGAACACCTAGTGGTTAATGGTATTATACCATCATATGACACTTGGTTTTGTCATGGAGAGTCAATTAATGTGCTAAATCGCAATGAGGCTTTTGAAGGCTTTAATAAATCCATGGGTAATAACATTAGTGATGGAAGTGATATGGAACTTGGATGAAAATTTTACTCATACATTAAAAAATCAATCTCATCTAGAGATGGAGAAGTTTGGACAATCAATGAAAGATGCAAATGAAGAGTAGTTGCAAGAAATTCAGCAAACTCTCTTTTGTTCTACATCTTTACCATATAAAAAGATTGTTCAAATGGACAAATGAGTCTTTTGATGCTTTGCTTGGGCTACTGAAAGATGCATTGCCTGAGAAAGAAAGCTACCTTCTTCTCATTATGACACCAAAAAAATAGTTGGGAGGTTGGGCTTAAAGTATAAAAAAATCCATGTTTGTCCAAATGATTGCATGCTTTTGAGGAATGAATTGGCTGATAAGAATGTTAATAAATGCATAAAATGTGGGGTTTATAGATGGAAAAATGATGAGAAAAAAGTTCCTACCAAAGTCCTAAGGTATTTTCCTCTAAAGTCAAGGTTGCAGAGATTGTTTATGTCATCAAAAACTTCTAAATTGATGAGATGGCATGACGAGGGGCGCAATAAAGATGGGGATTTACGGGATCCTGCAGATTCTGAAGTCTGGAAAAAGTTTGACAGCCAACATCAGGAATTTGCTAAGGATTCTCGTAATGTCCGCTTGGGATTACCTAGTTATGGATTTTATCCATATAGTTTAATGAAAATTGTTCACAATGCATGTCTAGTTATTTTAGTTCCATATAATCTTCCACCATGGTTGTGCATGAAGCAAGACAATTTCATTATGTCATTACTCATTCCAGGACCAAAGGGGTCTGGAAAAAATATTGATGTATTTTTGGAGCCTTTGATAGAAGAGTTGAAAGAATTGTGGGCTGTGGGGATGGAAACTTATGATACATTCACTAAGAAGACCTTCCAAATGCGAGCAACTCTTCTATGTAAATGATTTTCCAGCATATAATAATTTATCTGGATGGTCCACACATGGTTGATTTGCATGTCCTTCTTGCAACATAAACACTCAATCTAGATGGCTCAAACATGGTCAAAAGTTTTGCTATATGGGCCATCGACGTTTCCTAAAGCCAAGCCATAAGTTTCGAACTGATGCAAAGTCATTTGATGGGACAACAGAATCAAGAATTGCACCTTGTCCAACATCTGGGTCATTGGTCTTACATCACGTTAGAGGCATAAAGTTCACACTTACTAAGTTGCGTCCTCCCAAAGTGACTGGGGTGATAAAAGGCACATGGAAAAAGAGGAGTATTTTTTTCAATTTTCCTTATTGGAAGTATAATTTGGTGCGCCATAACATCGATGTGATGCACACAGAAAAAAAATGTGTGTGATAATATTATTTCTACATTGTTGGGTCTTGGTAGAAAGTCAAAGGACAACTTGAAAGCACGAAAGGACTTGGAAGATATGAACATAAGGCCAAGCTTATGGCCTAAAAAACGTACTAATGAGAAGACATATTTACCTCCTACTTTATTTACAATGTCCTCAATGGAAAAAAAGTTGGTATATAAAGTATAAGAAAATGAAGTATCCCCATGGTTATGCTTCTAATATTTCACGTTGCATTCCTAAAGGTAAAATATCAAGGTTAAAAACTCATGATTTCCATGTTATAATACAAGAATTGCTGCCTATTGCTTTGCGAGGAACATTAGATTAAAAGGCTAGTTCTGTTTTACTTGAACTATGCATATTCTTTCGAATGCTTTGCAACAAAGTGCTTAAAATGAAAAAGGTTAGAGTTAGTTGAAGAAAAAATTGCTATAACATTATGTAGTTTTGAGAAAGTCTTCCTCCCACAATTTTTTACAATCATGGTACATTTGGTTTTCCACCTAGCAACTGAGGCTAAAACTGCAGGGCCAGTACATTATCGTTGGATGTACCCTATTGAGAGGTATGAAGAATCACATTAGTCTTTTTAAATATCATAAATTGTATTTAATTAATGAAATAGTATATTAGTCGCACGTACTTAGGTACTTTAAATTGATGGGTTGGTAATCGTGCATGCCCATAAGGTTCAATAGCAGAAGGATATCTTGCAAATGAGTGTGATGTTGTTTTACTCTTGTTATATGGAAGGTGTGGGACATTCAAGGTCTTATTGG
This sequence comes from Lotus japonicus, assembly GCF_012489685.1. Taxonomy (NCBI): domain Eukaryota; kingdom Viridiplantae; phylum Streptophyta; class Magnoliopsida; order Fabales; family Fabaceae; genus Lotus; species Lotus japonicus. Next base: position 55,900,954 of record NC_080043.1, on the reverse strand, counting down.
TCAAGAAAAAATGGAAGTGAGATTGCTAACTCCTTTGATAAAGAAGGAAGTCTTTTCCCTAATGTAGGGAATCCATATGGAAAAATAGAAGAATTTTTAATGGATGATAAAACATGGGTGCAAGCACATCGATATGTGCTTTTAAACTGTGAATCTAATGTGGTTGAAAATTATAAAAGGTAAAAGGTCAATATTTATTTTATTGACTATATAACTTAATTAATAACATTATTAATTCATATTATTTACATGTGCAGTGAACACATTAATGACATCAAGAGATCACATCGCAAGTGTCGCCTTACACAACATCAACTTTATCACTTTCATTTTGATTCATTTCATGATTGGTTCAAGGATCAAGTAAGTTCTAGGAAGTATCTAATGTTAAACATATATTGTGCTTAAATTGTGTTTGATAATTGTTTAATCCTTAATGTTTAGGTTAATGAGTTAGAGTCGACATTCGATATCTGAAAAGACCTAAAAGCTCTTCACAAGGACCAAGCTACATAGCAAGAAGATTCAAAGCATTTAATGTAAATAATGGGTATCGATTTAGAACAAAAAAATATGAAGAGTTCATGAAGCCTATCAAAAAAAAAATGAAGAGTTCACGAAGACGCAAAACAGTGACGTCATGGTTGTTTCTAAGACAGAATGTTATGCAAGTACAAGTGATAATGCTCCAAAGTCAGCAAATATAGTCTATTATGGAAGATTGAGTGATATAATAAAGATAGATTACTTTGAAGAATTTAAGGTTGTCTTTTAAATGTGATTGGGTTGATGTAACCCAAGGTAGAGGTGTTAAAGTAGATGAATGGGGTTTTACACTTGTGAACTTCTCTCACCTAATACACTCTGGAGATCGGGAAAGTCATGAACCTTTTGTATTTGCACACCAAGCCCAACAAGTGATATTTGTGCAAGATCCTCACGATCATCATTGGTTTGTCCCTAGGCTAATGAAACTTCGAGATACTTTTGATATGGGAGAAGTACACAAGATGCAGTTGTCATCATTGCAAAATGATACTATGATGGTAGAAAATACATGTCAATCAGAAGATGACCACATTGATTGGGTAAGAAATGATGTTGATGGTGTAGAAATTGATAACTCTTCTTCTAGTGGAGATGAAGCTGACAATGATGAGGGAAATGAATATGAATATGGTAGTGATTCCGAATAACAGGTAATACTTAAAAATTCTTTGGTTTAATTTTTTGTCCTTGTTTTGACTACCATCCACACACTAATTCTATGCTTTTAAAAACTTGCTGATATGGATTCATGATTGGAAGTATGTATTTTTATTTATGCACATGTTTGAACTCTAAAAATGGATGCTATGAAAATATTTGTAGATATTATTTCCTTCTCAACAAATCCTCCATCTCTGTTTCCTCTCTTCCACTAGCATGGCCTTTGTTTCCTCTCTCTTCCACGGGCATCAAAAGTTCATGTTCTTGTTAGAAATTTCTTCTTATCTATATGTTTTCTCCTTTTAAATAACTCTCTAATGTTGTATTATAATCACTTACCAAGCATGTATTGGTCATAGTGCTTGTTTGGATAATTGGATCTCAATTTAGTGCAAATTGAAAAAACTTTCATTTTGCTTTTTGTTTTTAGGGTTAATCCTCTAATTAGTCTCTGTGTTTGTGTCGCCGTCTGAAATTGGTCCCTCCCCGGAAAATTTGAAAATGTGAGTCCTTGCGTTTGGAAAGTGTGTGGAGCAGGTCCTCGCCGGAGTTGGGAGCTCCGGCGAGTGATGACTAGGCTTGCTGACTGGATAATTTTATCTGACGTGGCATAAAAAATTAAATAAAAATTAAATTAAAAAATTTAAAAAATCCCTTAATTAATTAACTTACCCTAATTAATCATAATCCTAATCCAAATACAATCCCTATTCCTAATTTCACCCCAATTTTCAGATCATAAGAAGTAAAATTAGGGTTCATGCTATCCCAATTATCTTTTTCTCATCACCCCCTTCGATCCTCTTTCTCCTCATCCCTCCCATCGACATAATCCCTCTGCTATCTCCTTCCCTGCGATCTCCATCCCTCCTGCGATCTCCATCCTCTATTCTCCTCATCCCTCCCATCGATCCTCTGCTTCTCCTCTCTAGTGCTCGTGTATCTCCTCTCTTCGATCTACAGTGGTGTGTTCTCCTTCAACTGGATCTTATTAGACATGAATGGTTCTTCTGCATCCTCTTGTCGTTCCAGGCATCGAAGTGCAGGTGGTAGGGCAAAATGTCAATGTGGAGTTCCTCTAATGCTCTACACTGCTGGTACTCGTGAAAACTCAGAAAGGAGATTTCTTAGGTGCAAAAATTGGCAGGTAAGTTGGTTGTCACTTATATATCCAATTTGCAGCCATATGTGTGTGTTATGCCTAAATCCCCTATCAACACTGACTTTGTTTAAATCTTCAGCTTCCAGGCACATGTGATTTCTTTTTTTGGATTGATGATCCACTTGAAGGTAGAGAACCAGTTATACCGCATGTAGATGCTGAGACAATGAGTTCTGAGATTGGCAATTCATCAAACCACAACTCTGTGCACCATGTTCTTGATTTGATGAAAAAAATGAAAAAGCTGAAGAAGAAACTTGAAGTAGAGAGATTTCAGAAGAATGTTGCAAGTGTGATTGCTTTGATGTGTTTTTTAGTGACAGTGTGGTGTTTATGTAAGGGGAGGGTTTAAAGTGACAGTTTTACTGGAGAAAATGTAAGGGGAGGGTTTGATTTGTCTGTTGTTTTGTGGTACTGGAAAAAATGTAATGAGAGGGTGTGATTTCTGTCCTACTTGATGTATGCAGATGTTAATGAAATTGAAAAAGAGTTGTTGTGAAATTTATTTCTCAATTTGAGTTCATACCTCACTCACCAAACACATTTATCATTGAATCCTCATTAAAATGACAACAAGTACAGAAAAAGAAATTGAATGCATAATTCAAATGAGACCATGATTTTGGAACCATGAAATTGAATACATAAAGTGTGGACATGCTGCACACTGCTCATTGTTTGGACAAATCTGACAGAGCATCTTAAACAGGGTTTCAACAAAAAAGACACTTATAATAATAGTCTTGGTCATAGTATGTGGTCCATAATCCCCACCCCCCATAAATATTACAAAAAATCAGACCCTAGTGGCCATGTGGTCCAAATTCTGCTGAGATTCCTTGCTTTTTCCCACTATGCAAAAGTCATCTCTTCATCCAAGGGCTTTGTCAACAACACCACTGCACTGTGTAGGTAGAGCATCTCCATCTACCATAGCTTGTTCTTCATTGGGCATGGGGGTCTCTTGTGCTTCAACTGCAACTGCTACACTCTCCATCTGACCTTGGAAATTTGAGGCAGAAGTGCTTGCACCTCCATCAAAAGTGATTCCAGAAAACTGCTTGCTTTTGGTGCCTTTCCCCTTCTCAGATCTGGGAACCTCTACTACTTTTTCTTTCTGAAATAATTTAACAAGGTTAGTTTCACAGTTAATCCTTTGTTTATCACTACAAATCCAAAATAGGGATAGATCAATGCCTGTTTTCCAGAATTCACAAGCAGTGTGACAGGGGCAGGAGTATTCACAGGTTCCCTTATAACAACCCCAGGCAGAGAAGGGGGTTGGACCTGTGGGATGTTCTTGCAACTGTTTTTGTAGTGGCCATATTGTTTGCATTTACTGCACTTTCTAAAACCTTTCTTCTGAAAATATTATGCACACCAATATTCACAAACAATAAAATATGCATTAGTTTTCAGGCTTATACATATGCATTGTATTAGGATATAAGATTAATTACCAACACATATGTAATACCTTTGCTTTGTTCTTATCAACTGTAGGTTCATCAGTTCCAGGCACATCATTTTCTATTCCTTCTGCATCAAATGGACACCCATCAGTTTTGCATACCACCCTACACCTTATGCTATCATTTTTCTTGAAGCTAAATTCCCTACCACATGCAACAGCATGGTCAGCTAGAGCATCTTTGAACTCTTGTAGGGAACAGAAGTCCATCCCTAGTTTGAATCTGAAATCTGCATTGAGATCCTCTTCATTGAACCTTGGAAACTTTCTTCTAGGAAGTTCTTCAAGGTCACTATCAGTTGGAACACTTTCTAGGTCCTCACTCTCATAGCCTCCATCATAGTCTGGATCATCTCCCTTACCTTGGAGCATCATTTGGTTGATATGCTCATTCAACAGTGCCTCTGCCTCAACAAAAGTTGAGTTTGGAAACCCATCTTCATTCCCTAGGTCTCTCTCTTCTTCACTGTCTTCAAGCCTTATGTTTTCCTCAGAAATGTCACTGCCACTATCACTGTTTTCTCCATCTTGGTTGGGAATATCAGAAATCAAATTCTCAGCTTCAGGACTTTTCTCACCTTCTTTCTCAGCATTATTCTCAGTTTCATTCTCAGCAACTTCAGGACTTTTCTCAGCTCCATTCTCAGCAGTATTCTCAGCATTACTCTCAGCAACTTGAACTTCAATCCCAGTTTCATCATTCACTTCATCAAAAACTTCAGGGACAATATCTGGGAGGACAACATCATTCTGGGACTCATCATCATCAGACAAAACAATAGTTATACTCTGGCCCTCATTGTTTGTCTTTCTCATCACTGCTTGCAGTCTATGTGACTTCCTCACAGCCTTGGTTTTACCTTGGTTTTTCTCCTTTTCCTTTTTTCCACCAAGCACAAAACCAGGGACACCTTTAGTCTCAACAAACAGTAAAGCTTCATTGTAACCATTACTAGTAGCATACTTAGCTAATTCCATAGCATCGTTGTCAGTCTTGTACCTCCTGAATTTGTGTTCAGCAATATCCTCAGCATTTACCCACCATAGATCAAACTCTTTGTAACCCAATTTCTGGACAAGATCCACAGTATCAAGGAAGGACCATCTATCCTCATCCATATCACTTAGCACAGTTCTACCACCACCAAAGTAGTGCCAATAAGGAGAAGTACCAAACCACCCACCATGCCGCACAGCCAAAGAAAACACCATCCTGAAACAATCATTGTTCAGTCAAACAAACACCAAAAATAGCAACCCAAGAACCAAAGCATCCAAACCAAATCAAACCCACCCAAGCAATCCTTACACCTAAGAACGATATACACAACGAAGATGCAAACGACATACACAACGAAGACGCAAAGAAGAAGCAAGCTTACCTCAGTTCAAACGCGAGCTCCCAACTTCGAATTCGCCTTCTCACAGTTGCTTAAACTTGCTGCAATGGTCGACGAACTTGATTGATGAGATACGAGTGAGAATGTTGATGCAAATGGATGAAGATGAGATGCGAGAGAGAGCCTTGAAGCTGAGATACGAGTGACAAGGTTGAAGATGATTAGGGTTTGAAATTAGGATCCTGGGTTAATTGAGGGGGGAATTGTGGATTATTATTGGGGGGAGTAATTGAATATGTTTTAGTAAGTTAATTAGGAATAGGGATTGTATTTGGATTAGGATTATGATTAATTAGGGTAAGTTAATTAATTAAGGGATTTTTTAAATTTTTTAATTTAATTTTTATTTAATTTTTATGCCACGTCAGATAAAATTATCCAGTCAGCAAGCCTAGTCATCACTCGCCGGAGCTCCCAACTCCGGCGAGGACCTGCTCCACACACTTTCCAAACGCAAGGACTCACATTTTCAAATTTTCCGGGGAGGGACCAATTTCAGACGGCGACACAAACACAGGGACTAATTAGAGGATTAACCCTTGTTTTTAATTATGTGTACATTTTCATTGCTTTATTCATTTTAACTAGTATGCTGATTTTGGTGTGAGGTTTTGAATCAGGGACTGAAGCTGCACCTAGGAACAAGGGAGCAACAGTTACTGCTTAAGCCTTTCGAGAACCATTGTTTTGCTTTGATGGGTAATGAGTTAGAACTAGACATTTATTTTTGCTGGGGACAAGGCTCTTAGAACATTTGCTTTTTTCTGTCCCCTTCCTTCTATCCTATTGTTCAATTAACTTGTACTTGGCTTTGTGTTGGTTGGATTGTGTGACATTTATACTTTTGGTATTAAATGGTTCTCTATGGGAAATAGGGACCCCCTTACCTCACAATATTATTCTGGGTATTCATCATGAAATTTTCAATGATGATCACCAGTGAGCCTAAATTATTTATCTGCTATGAGCTTGACTCTAATTCTCTTTAAATGAGAGTTAGTCTGTACATACATCCCCTGCTATTCCTAATATTGAAGGTTGTTTTTGGTTGTGTCTAATGTCTGGTTTGCATGATAAATGGCTTTGCTGGCTATCATTATTTAAGAGTTTTTTGATCGAGTGTTAATTGTTGATTTGATTGTGTTGTTATGCTGATTGATAACTCGTTGTTTCTGGTTCTTGGCCTGTGCAGGTGCTGATATTTGTTATGTGTACTGATTTGCTTTTAGGCTCGTTTGATGTTGCTGGAGTGGAATCTCACCAGATGTGCATGATCCTGATTTATGTGATGTGTGCTGCTTTATTTTGTTGTGTTTGTGTCTCTGAACTTGTTGTTCTCAGACTAGTCCTTTTAAATATATTCTTCTATTTTCGGAAAAAAAGAACTCATGAAGTAGTATCACTTAGATGTATTTGATATTTTAGTATGGATTTATGATCTACAATGGTTTCTTTGTAATAAATTCAATTAAAATTTTATTTCCATAGTAATAGGAAATGGCAATGAAATGATATATTGTATGTTGTCTATCTATAAGAAATCAAACTACTGATAATTATAAGAACCTTGCAAAACTGTGTGAAGTTGGTCGAAAAGGCTAATATCCATCAACAAGGTATAAGATAAATTTGAGTGTCAAAAATACTGAATATAAATGCTTCAATTTTCAAAAATGAACATTATTTTTGTTTCTATTATACTTTCTCTCTTTTTCTCTTAAAGTTTGAGAAATCAAATTACTATGTTGTGTGGATGTGGCACCATGTAAGTAGCTCCACTTTGGAGTATACCCGTTGATCCGTCGGGATTCCTTGCCTAATAAACAACAAGGCATAAGTTAACTTCAAGTTTCAAAACTAGTGAATATAAATTCAGATTGACCTAAATGAGCAACTTATTATGTTGTGAGTCAATGGCACCATGTGACGAGTCCCACAATGAAGTATACCAGTATAGCTGACGGGTTTCCTTTCCTATATCGAGCAATAGGATAGAAATTCAGATTGATCTAAGTGAGCAAAATAATATCAGTAAAACAAATTTTGTCAAATCCCTCACCATTTGCTTTACTGAATTTTGAGTTGATAAAACAACAATCTCATTTTTAAATTCTAGATGTTGACTATACTAACAAATGCATTGGGATGCTTTTCATAAATTAAACAAGCATTAGCATCAATTCAATAATAAACTACATAATACAACAACAGCCTAAAAAGTTACCATATCCTTCTCTGATTTAACTATCACACTATTGACTTTTGGTTTTTGTGCTTTACCCCGACAACGAGGTTTTTCATTCGCATCATTCTACAAAATAAATGAATAAAAAAGTCAAGCATAACACATAAAATAATGACAGCTAAAAAATTTCAACATGGAAGCCCATCTAACTTTGGAAATAGACAGCTGAGCCGTGTCCGGTGTCTTCTGTACACTGTTATCATCACGTCCAGTGAATTCTCTCTCTTTCACCTGCAGACAAGAAAAATTTAAGCTGAATAATTTTTAAAAATAGAGCAATTTAATAATAGTTTTAAGTAAAAACAATTACAATTTCTTCTTCTGATGATATATATCATCCACGACAAGATCTTCTTTTGCCTCGTTCTTCGTAGTACATGTTCTGATAGTGTGCCCTCTTCTATGACAATTTGAACACCTTCCCTTTTTCTTTGTATGTTGCTTCTTTTGTGGAGCACCTTTGCCCGGAATAACATATGGATTACGAATGTCATTAACTCCACCTCTTCCACCACTTTGACCACAGACCTTCTTCTGATACTTTGATGTCAGCTTCAATATACCTTCTATAATTTATGTCAAAACTCACCATTTTCTGAAGCTAAACGACAAAAGTTATTGCACGCAACAGCCACAACACTATAACGAGTTTTCCTCATCACCTCAAGAGCCACTTCATCAGTTGATGATGATGTCATGAACTTAGTTTTTGCATCCTTTCTCCATTGTCTACAAATAACACTACTCGGTAGTGATTCCATGTTCTCATGTCTCATAGCTAAAAACATATGAGAACATGGAATGCCCTGAGACTGAAATAGACGACAATCACACGTAAATTCATTTTTTACTGTGTTATAGAGAACATTCAATACAATGTTGCGCCTATTGTACTTGTGCATCTTGAATGTCTTAATCTCTCCATCAACTGTTGTATCCATCATATCTAATCCACCAACATCCTTAATTTGGAATCGTACTTCTTTAAAGATTTCATGCGTGAACACTTTTGAAGCATCGCTCTCTATCTTATAAAGAGGGGTGGTCAACACATTTTCAGTAAAGAGAGACATATAATCAACATCGCTCAATGTTTTGCATCAACTCGACAATGCTATTTTTTTCCCAACATACATCTTGATTTGCGAACTGATTGCTTCACATCGGGAGGTAGTTCTTATGCCAGCAAAGAATTGGTCATAGAGATATGCATAGGCCCAAGAACGCCTATTCTGATAGGTTCTTAAAACCAATATGTTTCCCACAAGGTCGTGTTCAGCAACCAGGTTATTCCAGTATTCTTAAAACTCATCAATTGTGAAATTAGAATACATTGTTTTCGCAAAGGCAGTAAAAAAGGACTTATTTTTCACATTATCCTCTGTGTTCTTGTGCAAGTGTCATGCACATAGACGATGTGATGCACTTGGAAGTACCTGTTTGATTGCCTCCCTCATAGCCCCATCACCATCTGTGACAACTGATTTTGGTTGTTTGTTGGACATTGCTTCCAAAAAAGTTTCCAATAGCCACTTATATGATTCCATGATTTCATCGACCAGCAAAGCACAACTAAAAATAATCGTCTATGAATGATGGTTAGTACCAGAAAATATAACAAGTGGATGGTTATATTTGGTTTTACCGTATGTGGCACCAAAAGCAAGCACATCACCAAAGCACTGAAAGTCTGCTATGCTACAACCATCTGTCCAAAAAACATTTTTTAGTTTACCATCCTCCGTAGTCGTGTATTTCGAATAAAACATGGCATCATTGTCTGCCTTTCCTCTCAAATAACTGATAGCAGCTCGTGCATCCTCACCTCGTAGCTTGTAATGTTTTTGTCTGTTAATATAATTGTAAAAATCCTCCTTCAAAAACCCAACTTTAGAATATCCACTTTTTTGCGCCGCTATGAAACCCATAATATGGCATGTTCTTATGCCAGATTGAATGAAGGCTATCTACCTAAGCTTTATCACTTTCACTCAACGTGTCGTAAGCCGGTATGACATGCGAATATATCAACGAGGTGAGTTCATGGTTATCGCATTACAACATTCTTTTGTGCATCTCTCCGGACTTCATCTTTCCTCACAACGAACCCATAAGATTTTGCATAGCTTGAATAAAACGTGAGAGCATCCAATGAAGAACAAAACTTCAGACCACGCATTTGATTAGCAGTTAGGTTAGGAATCACCTTGTACTTTTCATCTGCATAATCTGAGTCTGAAATCTCAACATCCTCAATTGAACTAACATCATCGTCATCCACTTCAGTATCATTAGGCATTCCTTCATACACGTTTTCAAAGTACATCTCGTCCTCAGACAAATCAGACATCTACATTTGAATGAACACAACAAACAACAAGCACATTAAGATACATGAGTGAACACAAAGTATATGTAGAAAACAAAATTACATTAGATAAGGCAAGAATCTATTGAACCAGCACAGCTAGGAAATAATGAATGATACAATATGAAGACTCGGTTTAGGCTTGGTTCTCTTTTTTTTACTCAAATTGTGGCCAAACAGAGGAGACTAGCCCCTTACATAACAGAAAGAATAAAATTCCAGCAAGATAATAGAAGGAAGGAAAGTGAACATACAAAATCCTGCATCTTTCATTCTATCAATGAGTCTTTTGATTCAGAAACTGAAAAAAAACTACAAGCTCAGTAAACTAACCTTTAATGATGATGACCACGGTTTGAATATCAATAACCAGCGAAGATGAAGAACCCATGATGAACAATGCGGTGGCGGCGAGACCACGAAGATGACGAACGAAGGAGATGAAGAACACGACGTCTAGTCGAAGAAGCCACAAATATGACGAATGAAGGAGATGAAGAACACGACGTCTGGGCGAAAAAGATGATGAACACGAGCGGTGAAGAGACGAGCAACACGATGATGATGAACATGGGCGGCGACCAGATGAAAGAGGTAAAGAACACAGACGGTGAAGAGACGGCACAACGGCGACGCGAAGTCGATGATGAACAGGGGCGGCGACCAAGTGAAATAGATGAAGAACACGGTTGCAGACAAATTGGGATTTTGATTTTAGGTCAAAATGATTTCCCCAAATTAGATTTTTCAGATTGATTATTTTTTCTAATTAAATGATTAGTTGATTTAATAGAATATGATATACTTATTAATTCATATAGTTGAGGGACTAGAATTTGAATTTTAATAAGTTAAGATGACATCACACCCACTTACCCCATCCCATGGCTTGGGGACACATACATTGTTACAATATGAGGACACCCACCAATAACACAAACAAATACTAATTTAAACATGAACAAAAGACTCAGTCCTCATAAATCTCACTAAGAGACTGATTAAAAAAAATGGTAAAGAGATCTAATACCAAAAAGAAAGCTCACATAGCTCCTTAGTTAAACTAATTGAGAGATAGTCACCGCCATAGAAATGACAGAAGAAGTTGTTAGGATCGTTATGAGACCATGAACAATATAGATAACGAGATTTAACATGGTTCGACCTAAGTGACTATATTCACGAAGGAGAAGTTGTGTTTTCACCTAACTCTCTTATTTATCAGTTGGAATTCACATAAAATCAATTAAATTATATGAGACCCACTAATAATTAGGAGAAACCTACATTAATTTTAGCTAATTAAAATAATATTATTAAAAAATAAGTGTTAAAATAAGTGTAATAGCATTTCTAATGTGATTAATTAATCTCATAAATCAGACTAAAGAACAAGAATCCAAATTGAGGTGGTGACATGGCATTCCAATGTTCTTTTTTATTTTTTTTTGTCTTCCTCTCTTGGTTCCTTTTGTTAATCTCGCAGAAAACGACGCCGGAGAAAGCGATCCGCATGAGGCTCAGTCCATCTCTCTCAGCTGAGTCGACTCTGTGACTCAGTTACTCTCCTCTCTCAATTCCCTATTTTTCCCTGTTCGTTTGATCTATCGATCCTCAAGCTTAATTAGGTTGGTGACTACTCAAATCCGACGCCGTTTCCCTCCATTCTATGCTTCTCGGCCATGGCGGAATCACCATCCACCTCTTCTTCTTCATCACCACCTGATTCCAGAGACAACAAGTTGTGGAAAGGCATATTCGCCGTCTCCGGAATCATGGTTACCCTCGTCACCTATGGCGTCTTGCAGGTTTCCCTCACCCATTTTTTATTTTTTATTTCATTCATTTGCTTCCATTGCATATCTTAATTATAATGCTCCATATTTTGTTGTCTTCAATCTGATTCTGACTTTAATTATTATAGAAATGTAGATATTGGGTGTAGTTCAAAATACTGTGAAATTTCTGACCTTAAAATTTATTAATTTGATACTGCCTGTTATTAATTTTGGATATGCATGCATTAGTGGATTGGTAATAAATACTCTTGGTTTGGTAATTTAGAATGCCATAGCTGGTGTATAATTTAAATGCCATATCATTCATGGGCAATCCGGTTTTAAGGGTTGGGATGTAAAAGAAGGTAAACTTAAACCCTTGGAGGAGATTGCTTTCTTATTCTTTTCATTCAATAACCATAGATTCTTTCAATTCTGAATCTTGGGCTCCTAACGATAAGTAACGAGCATGGGCGGGTTGGTAATAGTCTTGGTTGAATTATTCTCACTTTTTAGTTTTGATGATTATTTGGCCATATAATTTACTATGTAGTATGAACTTGTCCCTACAAGTTATACTAAAGTTCTCTCTGTTTGAATGGATAGGATTAAAGCCGCCCTTTCTAATCAGACATTTTTGAATCTAGTGATTTATAGATATTTGTTTCTTGCAGGAAAAGATCATGAGAGTTCCTTATGGAGCTCAAAAGGAATATTTCAAGCACTCACTCTTTCTTGTTTTCTGCAACCGTATCACAACATCTGCTGTTTCTGCTGGTTCTTTGCTGGCAAGTATATATTATATGCAAAAATGCTGTCATGTGTGGGTGTAGCACATTTTGCGGTGTTTGAATTGCATTATACCTTTCTTGTAATTCCATTTCTTCATAATTTTCAATGTTTCTGATAGGCAAGTAAAAAAGCACTGGACCCAGTAGCTCCCATTTATAAGTATTGCCTTGTGTCTGTATCAAACATACTAACCACAACTTGTCAGTATGAGGTAAGCGTCATACTTTCCGTGTGCCTGTAAATTTATAAGAGTTACGATTATTAATGGTTATAAGTTAGTAACCATATTTATTGGAATGGCCTTATTCTTACTCCAGGCCCTCAAATATGTCAGTTTTCCAGTTCAGACTCTTGCAAAGTGCGCAAAAATGATACCGGTTATGGTAGGTCAAACATTAACACCCTTCCCAATTATGTAAATTTCAATTATGGTGATGACTGGCTGATTTCAATATTCATTCTATTACCTTGTCTCTGGTATTTGTCTTGTATCATTGATTTGTAACTTATTTTTAACCTTCTTACTACTACGTCCATTGATGAAGAATGGCAGGGTAATTGCTGAACAAAAAACATTTCATGTTCTCTCTCTCTCTCTCTCTCTCTCTCTTCTGTGTCCACCTTGAATCTCTATTCCCTCTTTTGTATGTTATACAGATCTGGGGTACCATTATCATGCAGAAGAGATATCAGGGACCTGACTATATGCTGGCTTTTTTGGTTACCCTTGGCTGCTCAGTATTTATCCTATATCCGGTAATTGTTGAGTCTTTGTTGCTGGTTATTTTCTACTGCTTTATCATCATTCTATCTGCATGTGATCATTCTCTATCTAAGAACTGAAATGAGTACCCATATATTAGCATTCTTGTCATGAACAATACACTACTCAGAGAGATAATCTGAGGAACTGTAGGAAAATTTAATTCATATGATTGAATGAAATCTCAAATACATGCAAGTCACTAATCACTATATGCATTAGCTGCTAGGTGCACAGTAGTATAAGCTGAAATCACGTCCTTGGATCCAAACTTCGAATTAGTTATTAACTAATTGAGTTAGTTACCCCAACTGGTTTTCAGTTATGCCAGCCGTACTGTTCCTTGCACCTCATTAATGTCACATGCGATAGTAGTTAAGTCTGATGATATCGCATTTGGAAATTACATATCCACATGGTTCTTTGATATCTTGATGGCCAGGACCTAGAGGGAGAGAGGCAGTTAACTTAGAATCCAGACCTTTGAACAATTGAATCATGAACTTTCGAGTTGATATTGGTTTTTTGACTTCCAATCCTGAGCAGATCTTTTGCTTATAGCAACCAATAGATGATCTGCTTTTGTTGACAAATGTTTTCCGGCTCATGTTCCATTCAGCAAGCATAACATAAATATAAGTTTCTTGCTCTTCATTGATCACACAATCTCAAGCTGGCAACATTCTTTTATAAGCTAAAGCTTTTTTTTTTTAATTGTAGGCAGGAGAAGACATAAGTCCATACAGTAGAGGAAGGGAAAATACAGTTTGGGGCGTTCTCCTTATGACTGGCTATCTTGGGTATGTCTCAGAACTTAATAACTCTTCTTGTAATGAGTGATTTTCTGCATTATATGCGGAAAAAGTCCAAAAACCAATGGTATCTTCTCTCCCGATGTTGGGTAGAAAGGCTGGAGACCGGTGACACACCTTCAGGCGCGGTGGATAGCAGTGGCGGTGCAGGAAATGCTTCTGGAGGAGAAACGCGCATGAGGCCTCGCGGAATGACGTCAAATGGTGGCAGTAGATCCAGATGAGATGAAACTGGCAGTGAGGCCACCGGCTGGAATTGACAATCATGGCAATGGTGGCCGGAAAATTGTGGTCAATAGTTGCCGGAAAGAGAACACAACAGTGGGTATTGACGGAAATTGGAGATGGAACATAGTTTCAAAAAAAGAAGTTTTCACCAATGGGTCGTAGGTCCACTGGGAATCACAAACTATGATTTCCTCTCATGAGGTTCTGGATACCATGTTGAGAGTGAGAGAAATGAGAGATAGAGAATGAATTTGTGTGTTTGAATTACTCAGCTGAGGATAATATATATACTAAGAGACATAAATACACGATTTGCAGTTATAACCCTATTTACAATATATCTAATAGTTTGTTTGATCTGTACTTGTTATTCGAAGCCACCTTATAAAAGTAAAACCTGAATTTGGAATACTTTGTGTTTTGTACTTTCTTCTAGACTCTTGAGTGCATCTTCAAAGTGTTTCACAACACATTCAAATCTCTCAATGAATCAGATATTTTTTCTTTTGTAATAGGTGTGATGGCTTTACAAGCACATTTCAAGATAAGCTGTTTAGAGGCTATGACATGGAGATACATAATCAGATATTTTATACAACATTATGTTCTTGTATTCTTAGCCTGACAGGTTGGTTTCAGACATTGGCAATGAAGTTTTATGTTGAGCATTATACTTTGCTATATATATGTCTTATCTGTTAATGTAATGATGATTTGTTTGCTGGGGTTGTTGAGGACAAAGATTTATTCTGGATAAACTTTTCTACAAGTCTCGAATGGTGTTTGCAAAATATATGACATGCATGATGCACCTGAAGATTTCAAGATGAATTTGATACAATAATGCTTGACCCTTAAGCAATAAACATAGTAGTTGTAGTGACATTTCTTTTGTTTCCTAGCTTTCTCTTTTTTTATGTGCTAGCAGTTTTACCATAGACGCCTGATTCCAAAACGACTGTAAACTATCTCGACAGCCAATATTCTGACTTGGCCTAACTTCGCTCTAGATTTATTTAGATGCTGTTTTTTCCTTGTCTGAAATGTGAGTTCTTGTTCAATTTGCCATTCTTCAAATCTTTTTGGTTCAGCTTTGTTTCTTTTCCTGCTTCATGGCTAGAAATCCATTTTTTGACATTTGATATCTATATTTTTATTTAGGTCTTATTTTACAGGGACATCTAATACCAGCAATAGAGTTTGTTTATCGCCATCATGATTGTTTCTTTGACATAGCATTGCTTTCGACTGTAAGCAAACTTCCTCCATCTGTTTTAATTTTACAGTGCATTATCCTTAGCAATTCAATCCCTAATGCTATAATGCTCTTGCTTTTTCCCCCTTTGACTTCAAAAGCAAAAACATAAATACCCCCTTCCTTTACTATTTCACTGAAGAAATTTATTACATTACTGGATTATACAGGTGGCAACAGCTAGCCAGTTTTTTATTTCCTACACAATTCGCACTTTTGGTGCTCTGACATTCGCTACCATAATGACCACAAGACAGGTAACTTGTATAGAGAAATCTAATTATAATTTTCTCTACAATTATGTATTTATTTAGAGTCTGTAATTTTTTATTCTAATTGTTGCAGTTGGTGAGCATTATGCTGTCATGTGTGTGGTTTTCTCATCCTCTTAGCTGGGAACAGTGGATTGGAGCCGTAAGACTCACTCTTACCTTTTTCTTAACATTATAATGAATGAATCATTCCCACTGGCACTCTTAGATCATACTCTTTATCTCTGTCTGTACTTATTTTGATTGAACCATATAGATAGATCAAAGCTTCACATTAGATGTGTGATCCAAGTTGAATTTTGTCGTAAGCCTTGTAATATCAGTTCATTATCAGGTCATTGTCTTTGGTTCCCTTTATGCAAAAAGCTTCACGAGGAAAGCACCTCAAAAAACAACCTCCTCCGACTCCATACCACTTGTTCAAAGTGGGGATTCAAATAATTTGAAGGACAACCCGTGATTGCGATGGAGGAAAGCTCACTGACCCGACACCTGGTAATGTCTGAAGTGGTGGTGTTAGGTTCTGTTTTAAATTTCAGAGTTTCACATTCAATATTTAAGATCATGATTCATGGATACTTTGTTATACATAGGTGGCTTGACATAAATCCAGACAGCACCAACTGCAGCCAGATTCCCAGATTTTACATCACAATCCTAACAATAGAGAAGTTAAAAGGATGTTAACCCCACATTTTTTCAGTAGGGGAGATCAATCATAGAGTAACCAAAGCCAAAAGATTTTTATTGATTGACATATGTATAATGCATTTGCTGAAGCCAAAAATTTGTGTAGGAGGGAAAGATGGAAGGTTTGTGGTGGTCTGTAGGTTGATAGGTTCCATCTTTTTTTTTGCTATAAGATAGGGAAATTTCCATCTTTAACTTGATACCATAATTGGCAATTTATTTATGGTAATATCTATAAGCATAATGTGGAAAGTTTTAACAGGCATATAGCATGGAACCTTGATTCACAGGTTCATGCTGTATGCACTGGTTGTTTCTTGTGGAAGCAAAATGCCAGTTACAGAAGTCATGGAAAAATTGATTTTGTTAAACAATTGAGAAGTGTTTTATTTTCCTTTTTCATTTTTTTAAAGATAGTTGTACGGTGATGTATTTGCGATGATTTGCTATCAATTATAGGGTTCCGAATATTTTTCAAGAGTTTTGAGCTTTTGATTCAATCACACTCCACTTTTTTTTTTTTCATCTTATTTTCACAACTTTCTCTTCATCTCTCTCTCTCTCTCTCTCTCTCTCTACATTTATTATCATATCACACATCATATCTTTCATTTTCTCTCTAATCTTCATATCTATCACTTGGTATAGTTTGAATTAGAGTGAGAAGTAAACATTAGCCATTTTTCCAATTCGGAGAATATTTTTTTGCACTTAAACATTGATATTTGCATGCTAAATATATTTTTTAAAAATAATTCTCCGGTATGAAGGAAACTAGGAAAGGCCTACGCTATAGGACTTGGCTCCCAAAGAGTAACGGAGTTGGAACTTGAATTTAATGAAGTAAAATTTTACACATAGAAAATTTAAGTTAATGAAATGAAAATAAATATTTGGGTCAGTTTGATTGCAATTTCTGAAAATTGTTTTTTACTGAAAAAAAATTAAAAACTTGTGACAACCTGTTTTTAAAGAGCTCAGTCCCCGTAGGACAGCTCAAGTGGTAGGAGTTAAGGACATATGAGTTGGGTAGGGGGAGGTTTAGGGATCGATTTCTGGTGGGTGTAATTTATCTTTCCGATGTAAAAAAAAAATAGCTCAGATGTTTTATATTTTTAGTTTTCAAATTATAGGTTTTTGATATTGGAAAACATCTCATTGAAACAATTTTTCTTCTTCTTTTCTTTTGAAAAACATTGTTCAAAAATAGTTTTGTTGTGAATAAAGTGTAGCAAGTAAGAGAGAAAGAAGAAGAGAGATATGAGAGACAGAGAAATAGTCTGATGGGGATGCTCTGCTAGGTGCAGACTCCCTTGTATTTATATTATTAGGTTTGGAGTGTTGAACAAGTATACATGTGGGTCTGACCCATGTACTCTTAACTCTGATGGGCATCCATATATTTCATAACACTCCCCCTTGGATGACCATCCCTTAAGAATGTGCCTCATTAAAACCTTACTAGGAAAAAACCAGTGTGGGATAAAAACCTAGTGAAGGAAAAAGAGTACATCATTCTATAATTCGTCTTTATACATTGCCACATTAAAAACCCTACCAAGAAAAACCAAATGGGAAAAAAACATGGTTAAGGAAAAAAGAGTACAATGCATTTCAATTGAGATCTTTGAGCCGACGAACTCCTATATTCTGTACAAGCTTTTCAAATGTTGTAGTTGGAAGAGCCTTCGTAAATAAGTCTGCTAAATTATCACTTGAACGAATTTGTTGGATGTCTATGTCACCATTCTTTTGTAGATCATGAGTGAAGAAGAGCTTCGGTGATATGTGCTTTGTCCTATCTCCCTTGATGTATCCTTCCTTTGTTTGAGCAATGCATGCAGTATTATCTTCATACATAGTGGTTGGCGGCATCTTTCCAGAGGACATACCACAAGTATCAAGTATGCATTAAATCACAGATCTCAACCAAACGCATTCTCGACTTGCCTCATGTAATGCTAGTATTTCTGCATGGTTAGCTGAGGTGGCCGTTATAGTTTGTTTCGTAGATCTCCATGAAATGGTTGTTCCCCCACATGTAAACAAATAACCTGTTTGAGATCTCTCACTATGTGGGTCAGACAAATATCCAGCATCAGCATAGCCAATTAGATCGAGCTTGGACATATAGGGAAAAAATAAACCCATATCCATTGTGCCTTTAAGATAACGAAAGACTTGTTTTATTCCATTCCAATGTCTTCGTGTAGGTGAAGAACTATATCTTGCTAATAAGTTAACAGCAAATGATATATCAGACCGAGTATGGCTAGCAAGATACATTAATGCTCCAATAGCACTAAGATATGGTACTTCAGGACCAAGTAGTTCTTCATCCTTTTCTCGAGGTCTAAAAGGATCTTTATTTACATCTAATGACCTTACAACCATTGGAGTACACAACGGATGTGATTTGTCCATGTAGAATCTTTTCAGTACTTTCGCAACATAAGTCTCTTGGTACATAAAGACTCCAGCATTTAGATACTCAATTTGTAAGCCTAGACAAAATTTTGTTTTTCCCAAGTCTTTCATCTCAAATTCTTTCTTTAGGCAATCTACAGCTTTTGGAAGCTCATTTGGAGTCCCAATAATGTTCAAGTCATCGACATAAACAACTATTATGGCAAACTCATGCCCAGACCTTTTCATGAATATGCAAGGGCAAATTGGATCATTTTTATATCCCTCTTTCACCAAATATTCACTGAGGAGATTATACCACATACGCCCAGATTGCTTTAGACCATAGATTGATTTATTTAATTTAATCGAATAATCACCCCGAGGGTTAGAAATGTGTGCTTCAGGAAACTTAAATCCTTCAGGGAGTTTCATATAGATGTCAGTATCAAGTGATCCATACAAATAAGCTGTAACAACATCCATTAGGCGCAAATCGAGCTTTTCA
Organism: Lotus japonicus; assembly: GCF_012489685.1. Taxonomy (NCBI): domain Eukaryota; kingdom Viridiplantae; phylum Streptophyta; class Magnoliopsida; order Fabales; family Fabaceae; genus Lotus; species Lotus japonicus. The sequence continues at coordinate 55,881,595 of NC_080043.1, read as the reverse complement.
CGTACTGCCAGACTAATTAAGTATCGAAAAGTAGTTGCATCCATCACTGGTGAGTATGTTTCTTCAAAATCGATCCCAGGCCTTTGTAAGAAACCTTGGGCCACAAGTCTGGCCTTATATCGGACAATCTCACCATTTTCATTTCTTTTTCGTACAAAAACCCATATATATCCAACTGGGTTTACACCCTCAGGTGTACGGGCTACAAGCCCAAAAACTTTGCGCTTCTCAAGCGATTTTAACTCAGCCTCGATTGTGTCTTTCCATTTTGGCCAATCATTTCTTTGTTTGCATTCATTAACAGACTTTGGTTCATGATCCTCATCATCGTTTATCACGTCTAGTGCTGTGCTATGTGCAAAAATGTCGTCAACGTTGACTTTGCTTCGGTCCCATTTGACTTTATTCAAGACATAATTAATTGAGATCTCACCATTTTCAATAATTTCAGGTACCTGAGTTTCTTCTGAAATTGTATTTTTAAGTATGTCTTGTTGCTCTTCTAGAGCTATCATATCCTCGTTCGTGCCATCTTGGTTCTTAGCTCCTTTTCTTTTCCAAGGATTTTTATCTTTGGAACCTGCAGGTCTGCCACGCTTCAGGCGTGTAATAGATTTATTTGCAGCACTAGGTTGTCCAATAGGGACATCAATCTTTAATGGAGCATTAGCAGCTGGTACATATGACTTAGTAACTCTTTTTGGATCAGCGAATGCGTCTGGCAATTGGTTAGCTAATCTTTGCAAATGAATTATCTTTTGAACTTCTAGTTCACATTGTCTTGATCGAGGATCAAAATGAGATAATGATAATTCATTCCAACTAATTTCATTTCCCAACTGCTTATTCTCTCCCCCTAATATCGGGAACTCTGATTCGTCAAAATGACAATCAGCAAATCGAGCAGTAAATAGATCTCCCGTTAATGGTTCGAGATATTTTATAATTGAAGGAGATTCATATCCAACATATATCCCTAATCTTCTTTGAGGGCCCATCTTTGTGCGTTGTGGTGGAGAAATAGGAACATATACCGCACATCCAAAAGTTCTTAGATGGAAAATATTAGGTTCTTGACCATGAACCATTTGCATTGGGGAGTATTGATGATAACTCGTTGGACTGATGCGAATTAATTTTGCAGCATGTAATATTGCATGTCCCCAAGAAGAGGTTGGAAGTTTTGACCTCATAATTAATGGTCTTGCGATTAACTGTAAACGTTTAATAAATGATTCTGCAAGTCCATTTTGTGTATGAACATGTGCTACAGGATGTTCAACATCAATTCCAATCGACATACAATACTCATTAAAAGTTTGAGAAGTGAATTCACCAGCATTATCAAGGCGTATTTTCTTGATTGGATAATCAGGAAAATGTGCTCACAATCTAATCAATTGAGCAAGCAATCTTGCAAATGCCAAGTTGCGAGAAGACAGTAAAGATACATGTGACCATCTTATTGATGCATCAACTAAAATCATAAAATATCTAAATGGTCCACATGGTGGGTGTATTGGCCCACAAATATCGCCTTGTATACGTTCCAAAAATAGAAGTGATTCACCCCAACTTTTGTTGGTGATGGTCGAATAATCAATTTCCCTTGGGAACAAGCAGAACATGTGAATTTATTGGTTTGAAGAATCTTTTGACTCTTCAATGAATGTCTACATGAATTTTCAATTATTTTTCGCATCATAATTGAACCGGGATGGCCTAACCGGTCATGCCAAATAGAAAAATCCGTAAACTTCTGGTTTACGATAGCATTTGTCTCAATTACACAAATGTTTGTGTAATACAAACCAGAAGAAAATGAAGGTAATTTTTCAGCTATGCATTTTCTCCCTGAGATCACTCTTGTGATACAAAGATACTCCACATTCTCTTCATTCATTGTCTCAATGTGGTATCCGGTTTCACGTATGTCTTTGAAACTTAATAAGTTTCTATGAGCTTTAGAGGAAAATAAAGCATTCACAATATTCAATTGTGTTCCTCTAGGCAACATTATTTTGGCTCTTCCTTGGCCTTCAATTATCTTTGTACTACCAGCTATAGTACGAACATTTGCCTCTTCTATTATCAAAGAAGAGAAATAAGACATATCCTTGAGTATTGTGTGCGTTGTTGCACAATCAGCGAGACAAATATCTTCATTGTTCATTGCGTTCATTCTTGATAAAAGAAAGATAGAATTTATGAGAAAATAGAATTGAGATGACAAAAACATTCCAATAATAAGAAAGTCTGAATAAAAGACTACATTATTCAAAAAAGGAAAAACATTAAATATAAAGTTCTTAGGAAACAACTAAAAAGAAAAAAATAAGAAACTTATTTGTAAACATTTCCATCACCAATCAAGTGATCAATCCTTCCATTAGGATCATCAAAGAAATCAGCAACATCTAGATGAGTTAGATCATGTTCATTTTCTTCAAGGAGATTTGTCTCTATCTTTTTTCCTTTATTTCTAATGTGTTCTTAATAGAGATTGACAAGATGCCTTGGTGTACGACAAGTACGTATCCAATGTCCTTTGCCACCACAAAGAAGACATGAGCTTTCAACGTGTCTATTATTTTGACCACCCTTGTTCCTTTCATTTTCTCCATTATTCTTCCACTTCTGGTGTGAAGAATTGTTTATTGGTACTCTTCCATGGTCACGTCTATGGCCATTGCCACGACCACGACCTCGACCTCGACCACGAGTATTATGATTATAAGTTGCAACATTCGCTTCAGGGAATGGAGCACTGCCAGTAGGTCGAGATTCATGATTCTTCATGAGCAGCTCATTATTCTGTTCAGCAACGAGAAGGCAAGAGATTAACTCAGAGTACTTTGTGAAGCCTCTTTCTCGATATTGCTGCTGCAAGACCACATTTGATGCATGAAATGTGGAGAATGTTTTTTCTAACATATCAGCATCGCTTACATTTTCTCCACATAGCTTTAATAGAGAAGTAATTCTGAACAGAGCAGAATTATACTCACTTACAGATTTAAAATTGTAACACCCCGGTTTCTCAACTGAGGAGTCACATTAGTTACCTAACAAAATCTAAGGACTATTTTGTAATCCTAAGAAAACACGGTATATTTTTTTTCTTTTCAAACAACTAAACATAGTTGAATACATAACATAGTCTTAATTAAACAACCCGTTCCCGACATATAATAATAGTGTCTTACAATATCATAAGCAAGTTTTCAAAATAAGTACGCTCACTTAGACAAGTGGCGAAGATAAGGTTTAAACAACAGAGTTTTCAGATGGAGAAAGAAACTCAGACACAGTCCTCCAAAAAGGGAGAAGCAACTGCTTCATCCACCTTTACTCGACCGCCCACGGTCACGATCTCCAACTCGAACAGCTAAGCTTCAGCGGAAGGCTCTCCATCGCCTAATAGCGTTAAGCGCCCAAACAACAAGTAGCAAATAGAAAGGGTTAACTCCATGCAATTACCATGTATAAAAGAGAAAATCATGCTATTCAAATTTAATTATCTAGCATGGTAGATAAACTAGCAACATAACTCAACTTATATAACAACAGCTTAACATAGATTAACTCAGATAATAATAACCTCAACAATGTAACATCAAATCGGATATCAATAAACCAATAATTAAAATCCAAGAACATAGGGTCAGGTGTTAGTTGTGAGACCCAAGTTTTTAGCTTAGAATAAATTAGTGAAATTTCTTATTCACGAATAATTTCGATGTAACGTGAAGTAAGGAAACTGGATAAACGTTTATTAAATGAAATAAATGTATTGAGAAGATATTTCACGAAAAGGTTAAGGACAAGATTCGAATTGACGGAACTGATGACGCAAGTATTATTCGTTTACGCCTAGGTCAAAAACCTTAGGAAAAGATTAATTTAACCCTTGGAACACTATAGGAATAAATTCCAAAAATCTTCAAGAGGAATATAAGAATTTCTCTTATTCCTTTCCATAACAAGCGTTTCGATACGAAACCCTGGAATGTACGAAGGTCAAATTCCAATACTCGGAAGTTTGCCGAAACTAAATCACTGATAGTTCAAGAAACCTAAAATCAACCGACGATGAAGACTTTTTCTATTCGGAGCTTCAAATGAAGATTCCACACGCGTACACCTATTTCTCTCGATGTTTCAAATCTTTCATCAGAACGAAGTTTTCTCATCCGACATCAACTGCAAAAAGTAGTTTTTCGGGTAAAATCGATTTACACCGACTTTGGATCGTTTGATTTAATTCCAAAAAACCTGTTTTGAGTTCTGGAATTCTGTCGCCAGAACCTATCTTAGAATTCACCGAGGAATGCGCAGGAAAAATCGGAATCGAGAAATTTTCATTTTTCCGCATTTTCCAAGACCTATAAATAGCAAGAAAATGAAAAATTTTCAAAAACCCTTCACCCATTTCACCCAAACCCGCGAGCAAGGAGGAGGAGAGGAGGAGAAGTCATTTTCGCCGATTCGTGCCTGATCGTCCCACAGTTCGTTGCTACGCGTAGGCCTCGAGGTACTGGTGCTTTTCCTTACCTCTGATCGTAAATTCTGTCGCTTTTCTCTATGTTTTTCTGTGCTCAAAGTTTTGAGCTTTTTGTAAAACTGTCCAAATAACTTGATTTCTTTGTCTAAACTTATTCCCTGCGTGCCCCTGAGCATGTTTAGCGGATTACATTTCGCCGAATCTCGCCGAAATGCCGCCGAACTTCAATTCTGCTCATAATACCCATTTTTGGCTAAAGTTCCGTCCTTTGGGCTTAAAACTCTCGACTGAGCTTAGCGTTAGTAGGATTAGTCGTCATAATCGTCGTTGGTGTCGACCCCATCTAATTTGTTTTTCGAAATTCTGATTTTGAGTTTCCGAGCTAAAAATATTGACCAAAATACCCCTGCGACAGTTTTCGACCCGATAATTTTTCTGTGAGTTTCCCTGGCCTAGATATCGCCTAAGAATACCTAGGAATTGATTTAGATCGAAGAAAAAGTTTGAAAACCCTATTTTCCATAGTGGCCGAAACCTATTTGTTAGGGTACCGTGTCCAAAAATAATTTTTGGGTCTCTATGACCTGAGCTATAGCGTAGCTCTTTCCGTTGTCGAAATTTTGGCTCCGGTTTCGTGTCATTCCGAGTTCTGTAGCTCGAGTTATGCTTGTTTTAGCGAACGAAGTCTCCGTTGTCAATTTGTGCTTAAATAGGAACTCTGAAGCTTTAAAAGCTTTCTCTACGATTTCGATTAGTATTATTAGATCGTGTTGTTCTAGTGAGGCTTGTGTTGATGATTGTGTTTCCTTGTTCTAGGTTCACAACTTCCATGCCCAACTTCTACTTACGAAGGTAAGGGTAACTCGGTTTTAGCGCGTCTTTGAGTCTTGCATGCTTTTATCGCACTGCCTGCGTTTGAGATGAAGATGTTTATATTGATTGGCATTGGATTATGATTATTGTGCTGAACTGAGAAAATATTTTCTGGAGGCTTCGGCCGAGTGAACTTATTGAGACGTGTGTCTCCGTTTTCTGGGAGGCTTTAGCCGTTTACTGGTTTCTGTCATTGAACTGAGTTGGTATGCAATTGAATTGAGTTATGTTCGTTGATAATATGAATAACATGTGGTTACCTTGATTTGATTGTTGGATTTGAGACTGTTGTTCGAGTGATTACTGAGGTTCAGGATTGTTGTTGACTAACTCGACATTTAAGGCTTGAACTTGAAGTGGCAATGTGGTGGTGATTGTCCCACGTGATTGTCCCGTCTTTTAAGGCGTTATAAAGTGGCGGTGTGGTGGTGATTGTCCCACGTGATTGTCCCGTCCATAGTGGCGTTAAGTGGCGGTGTGGTGGTGATTGTCCCACGTGATCGTCACGTCTTGTGAGACGTTATTGATCAATCCATTTTGGTAGCAGCATATAGTTGCATTATAGGGAACGAACACCTGACCCTATGTTTGTTGGATTTCAGTTATTGGTTTATTGATATCTGATTTGATGTTACATTGTTGAGATTATTATTATCTGAGTTATATATGAGTTGAGTTATGTTGCTAGTTATTTACCATGCTAAGTAATTAGAATTGAATAGCATGATTTTCTCTTTTGTACATGGTAATTGCATGGAGTTAACCCTTTCTATTTGCTATTTGTTGTTTGGGCGCTTAACGCTATTAGGCGATGAAGAACCTTCTGGCGATGCTTAGCCATGCTGAGATGGAGGAGGGATAGTAACTGACGGAGCAAGGATGGAAGAAGCTATATATTTTCCTCTTAGTAGTTTATGCTTTGAGTCTTCTTCGCTACCTGAAAACTCTGTTACTAAAACCCTGTTTTCGCCACTGTTTAAGTGTGCGTACTTATTTTGGAAACTTGCTTATGCTATTGTAAGACACTATTATTATATGTCGGGAACGGGTTGTTTAATTAAGACTATGTTATGTACTCCCTCCGGTCCTATTTATAAGCATGAAAGAGAAGAAAAATCTTGGTCCTTTTTATAAGAACCAAATGAAAGTTTGAGCTATATTAATTAATTTTTTCCAATGATGCCCTTATTAATTCTAACTTGTAAAATGTGTCTCATTAATTATTCTCTCTCTTTTCCACTTTCCAACATTAATAACAAAGGGTAATTTTGGAAGTTCATTTTAATTTAAGACAAATTTAATGCATTTTATCTAGTTTAACTACATTTCTTAAACTATGCGAATTTTTTTTTTGTTGCTTATAAATAGGACCGGAGGGAGTATTAAACTGTGTTTAGTTGTTTTGAAAAGGAAAAAAATTATCGTGTTTTCTTAGGATTACGAAATAGTCCTTAGACTTTGTTAGGTTACTAATGTGACTCATCAGTTGAGAAATTGGGGCGTTACATTAGTTCCCTATAATGCAACTATATGCGGCTACCAAAATGGATCGATCAGCAACGTCTCTCAAGACGGGACGATCACGTGGGACAACCACCACCACACCGCCACTTAACGCCACTATGGACGGGACAATCACGTGGGACAATCACCACCACACTGCCACTTTAGGACATCTTGAAAGATGGGACGATCACGTGGGACAATCACCACCACACCGCCACTTTATAACGCCTTAAAAGACGGGACAATCACGTGGGACAATCACCACCACACTGCCACTTTGGGACATCTCGAAAGATGGGACGATCACGTGGGACAATCACCACCACACCGCCACTTTATAACGCCTTAAAAGACGGGACAATCACGTGGGACAATCACCACCACATTGCCACTTCAAGACCAAGCCCTATATGCCAAGTCAATCAACAACAATGCCCAAACCAATGATTTATTCGGAGTAACCACATGTTATTCTTATTATCAACGAACATAACTCAATTCAATTGCATACCAACTCAGTTCAATGACAGAAACCAGTAAACGACCAAAGCCTCTCAGAAAACGGAGACACACGTCTCAATAAGTTTACTCGGCCGAAGCCTTCAGAAAACAGTCAATATAAGCAAGCATACAACATTGCAAGCATAATAATCATAATCCAATGCCAACCAATATAAACATCTTCATCTCAAACGCAGGAAGTGCGATAAATACATGCAAGACTCAAGGACACTCTAAAACTGAGTTACCCTTATCTTCGTGAGTAGAAGTTGTGCATGGAAGTTGTGAACCTAGAACAAAGAAACACAATCATCAACACAAGCCTCACTAGGAGCAACACGATCTAATAATACTAATCGAAATCATAAAGAAAGCTTTAAAGTTTCGGAGTTCCTATATAGGCACGAATTGACAACAGAGACTTCGTTCGCTAAAACGAGCATAACTCGAGCTACAGAACTCGGTATGACACGAAACCAACGCCAAAATTTCGACAATTGAAAGAGCTACGCAATGGCTCAGGTCATAGAGACCCAAAAATTATTTTTGGACACGGTACCCTAACAAATAGGTTTCGGCCACTCTCAAAAATAGGGTTTCCGAACTCTTTCTTCGATCTAAATCAATTCCTAGGTATTCTTAGGCGATATCTAGGCCAGGGAAACTCTCAGAAAAATTATCGGGTCGAAAACTGTCGCAGGGGTATTTTGGTCAATATTTTTAGCTCGGAAACTCATAATCAGAATTTCGAAAAACAAATTAGATGGGGTCGATACCAACGACGATTATAACGACTAATCCTACTAACGCTAAGCTCAGTCGAGAGTTTTAAGCCTAAAGGGTGAAACTTTAGCCAAAAATGGGTATTTCAAGCAGAATTGAAACTCGGCGGCAATTCGGCGAGATTCGGCGAAATGTAATCCGCTAAACATGCTCATGGGCACGCAGGGAATAAGATTAGACAGAGAAATCAAATTATTTGGACAGTTTTACAAAAAGCTCAAAACTTTGAGCACAGAAAGACATAGAGAAAAGCGACATAATTTACGATCAGAGGTAAGGAAAAGCATCAGTACCTCGAGGCCTACGCGTAGCAATGAACTGTGCGATGATCAGACAAGAATCGGCGAAAAGCTCTCCTCCTCCTTCTCCTCTCCAAGCCGCGGGTTGTGTGTGTGTGTTGGTGAGGTTTTTTTTTGTTTTTTTTTTCTTTCATTTTTCAAGCTATTTATAGAAAATGGAAAATGCGGAAAAATGAAAATTTCGCAATTCCGATTTCTCCTGTGCCATCCTCTGTGAATTCTAAGATAGGTTCTGGCGACAGAATTCCAGAACTCAAAATAGGTTTCTTGGAATTAAGGCAAACGATCCAAAGTCGGTGTAAATCTATTTTACCCGAAAAACTACTTTTTGCAGTTGATGTTGGATGAGAAAACTTCTTTCTGAAGAAAGATTGGAAACATCGAAAGAAATGGGTGTATGCGTGTGGAATCTTCATTTGAAGCTCCGAATAGAAAAAGTCTTCATCAACCGTTTATTCTAGGTTTCTTGAGCTATCAGGGTTTTAGTTTCGGCAAACCTCCGAGAACTAGAATCGGACGTTCGTACATTCCAGGGTTTCGTATCGAAGCGCTTATCATGGAAGGATTACGAGAAGTTCTAACATTTCTCTGAAGATTTTTGGAATTAGTTTCCACCGTGTCTTTAAGTGGAAATTAGTCGTTTACTGACGCTCTCGTCCTAGGTATAAACGAATACTACTTGTGCTATAAATTGTATCGACTATAGTACTATTCTTAGTCATTTCCTGAACTTTCTTCTTCATAATAGTAATCCACCCATTAAACACGAGTCAAGTTCCTCTCACGCTTACACATAATCCTATGCGTGAGTTGGAAATTATTTATTTATTTAATTCTAAAATCTTGGGTCTTACAAAAATCTTGTAAGCGCAAATGTAGCTAATCATACCGAGTTTTAGGTAAAATTACGGTCTTTTGATGGTCAAACCTTTCTTTTAGATTTTTCCAGAGAACAAGTAGGTCTTTTATTGTGAGGTATTCAACCTTTAGAGCTTCATGAAGGTGGTGCCGGAGGAAGATCATAGCCTTGGCTTTGATTTGGTTAGATGCAGTATTTCCTTCTTTAATAGCATTTCCAAGATCATTTGCATCTAAGTGCATCTCAGCATCTAACACTCAAGACAGATAATTTTTTCCAGTGATATCTAGAGCCACAAATTCAAGCTTTGCTAGGACATTTTAACTATGAATAACAAGAAAAAAAAATCAATTATTATAATGGAAAAAAAATTCAGCATGTATCAGAATAAAGAAAATCTATCTTTTAATAATTAAATTGATTTGTTATTACATAGTCACATAGCCTAAAGGAAAAAACATATTGTTGGCACATATATTACGAAACTGTTTTGAACTTAAGATGATGCATCAATATATATTAGAAAAGAACAACTTCTAGCATGACGTGTCGCTCTCACAGGACAAGTTAGTGACGTGTTGCTCCCAGATTAATTCTCACCTAATATTTTACATGTAAACTCTTTCTCCTTGGCCCCACTTGCCACATGTGCCCTGATTTTTGCTTACCTTATTTCTCCTTAATAAAAAAAATAAATTTTAAAATTTTAGATTTGATTAGGATTTAGGTTTTTTATTTCTTGATTTTATCTTAATTTATTTTTGATTTATTTTTAGAGTATTAATTAATTTTTATGGTATTTTTATTGAATTTTCAGATTTTTAATTAATTCCGGATTTTATGAGTTTTTATTGTGATTTGCTAGATTTTGATAGTTTTTATCTATTTTTATTTAGTACATTTTTAAATTTTAGATTTGATTAGGATTTATGTTGTTTATTTCTGTATTTTATCTTAATTTATATTATTATTTATTTGTAGAGTATTAATTATTTTTTATGGTATTTTTATTGAATTTTCGGATTTTTTATTAATTCCGGATTTTATGAGTTTTTATTGTGATTTGCTAGATTTTGATAGTTTTTATCTATATTTATTTAGTACATTTTTAAATTTTAGATTTGATTAGAATTTATGTTGTTTATTTCATGATTTTATCTTAATATAAAATCTGTGATAAGTGATTTAAATCAATAATACATCCCATCAGCAAAAACCCTCTTAAAACCCTACCTACCTCCACTATCTCCTCCATGGAATTCTTCTCCTCCATGCAATTTTCATCTCATCTCTCCACTGAACGGAAGCACCCCCACAAAATCGTCTCATCTCTCAACGGAACCACTTTGCCATCGACTTGCAATCGCATCCCTCCGATTTGCTGCCTTGGACTGATTGGGAAGGTTGCAGATGCAGGTTTCAAATTATTTTCTTCCTTTGCTTGCATAATATGTTATGGTTTTTTTCAATTTTATTTTACTTTACCTTTAACTTTCATTCACTCATGTTTGACTTCAAGGTCAATTTGTTTATCACCACTTTGCCATCGACTTGCAATCGCATCCCTCCGATTTGCTGCCTTGGACTGATTGGGAAGGTTGCAGATGGAGGTTTCAAATTATTTTCTTCCTTTGCTTGCATAATATGTTATGGTTTTTTCAATTTTATTTGGTCAATTTATTCAAGGCCAATTTTCAATTGATTTTATTTGCAATTCTCCTTTGTATGTGATTTTATTTTATTCGTTTTTCTTAATTTGCATCTAAAATTTGTGTCCTATGTTATAGGAGGTGAAACATTGATCTGTGTATGTTTTGATTAACCTAATCATTGTCAGTGAAGTGGATTGAGGGAGTGAAAGAATTGAGGGGAGAGAAATGAGAAGTTGTAGATTTTTTTCCTTGCAACTTTTTTATTTGGTAATTTTTTCTTTTTTCCTGCTTCTTGCACCGAGGAAATTAATTATTATTGTTGGTGCTTGCCGTTACAACTACAGAACTACATATCATGGATGAGATTTTACTGCTTATCTTTGTTCGCTCAAGCTATACTATTGAGGTTAGACTTTTAAAACTGGTGCTATCCTTTCTAATATGCTAAACGCCTAAACCAATGTTCTAACAATAAATTGATTTCCTTGGCTTCCCTGGAAACATTTGACATGAATTTATCCGTAAGTACAGAACGACAATGAGGTACATACCTCTTTCTGACTACACTCTCTGATTCTCAGCTAGCTGAAGATGAAACATGATTGATGACTCAAGATCTTATCTTGCTCTCATTTCAAGTAAGCCACGAAACATGTGAGACCAGTACTCATGGAGGTTTTTCTCAGTCCATTATATGTATATATTCACCAGATAAGAGATAGAGATGTGTGTTTAGTGTTGCACTACTGTGATGCATATGTATATATTCACCAGATAAGAGATAGAGATGTGTGTTTGGTGTTGCACTACTGTGATGCATATATAGTTTTACTGACTTAGTTCATCAATTCTACATCTATCTATCATCATTACATATATTAAAAGTCACTTTTCGAAGGCAATATTAGATTTTATAATTAATCATTGTTCTACTATGGTTCAATTAATCAAACTTTAGTGTGATTGAAAGTCTTGCTTGCATGAGTGTGTAATTATCACATTACGATTTAGTATCAGCATATGTTTTTGATTTGGTTATTGTACTTTCAACAACAGTGCTACATAAAGCAAAGAGTTGTTTTAGCCGTTCAACAAATATAATGGTTCTAAAATTTCTTGAGGGGTTTTCTTCCATTCATCTTCTTTAGTAGCATGTGATTAGTTTCCCCTTACAAATAGATCTGATTGGTTATGGAAACCACCGGAAGGCCATAGCCAAAAAGTGGCTTCAATTCATTCTTTGGCTTTCATATCTGTCTGCAAACTTGATTGCTATCTTTGCACTATCATAGCTAGATTGATGTTGCACATATTGCTATTATGTTTGGTGGTCTTTAGTCTATCCTACTCTAACATGTCTATCAATCTCACTTCATGAGTTCTTGATTTTCTGTTACTTAGAATGCAGATACGACTGGAAGCTGCTGATTTGGAAGCAAGTTTCATTTGAATTAGCATGAGTTCATATTAATTCATGTTAAAGTTGGACAACAATCAGGAATAGCACCTAGGATTGCTGCTGATTTGGAAGCAAGTTTCATTTTATTTTTTAATTAGAAATAAATATTTTAATGATTTAAATTCAAAATGTGATACCTTCTTACTTTATGAAGTGCTTTTTTATGCCAGAGAAGAGACTCTGGTTGCAGTGAAAACAAAATTTGCATATGATGTTAGGTACTGTGTGGAATTTGTGAGTGTGTTTGTGGATAATTTATAAGAAAAACGGTGGTGATAGTGAGGTAGAGAAATCTGAGAGAGATTTTGATGTAAATGAAGATTTTTCTTTCTTATGAGATTGGACTTTTAACCCTTATCCACACCATTCGAAATTTCCATTACTATTATTTTCGACACTTATGTCACTGACAAATAATAATTAGGTTCTGATGTAATGTATATTCTTTGTAATGGAGAATTAAGTAGTTGTTTTTAAGAGTCTTTTATATATAATTCAGATGCAAACAGTATGCACTCAGCTATCACTTGAGCACTAGAGCAAGTAAAGGGAGCATACTACGACTGCTTTACTATTCTGAATTTTTTTATCGCAGAAATGCTCCGGTAAGTACAACAAGCTCAAAAGCAGAATAGCATGATGAAACTATTAGATATTATTAATGAACCAAACCTTTCAGTTCCAAACTGTCAAGACCTTCGCTAGAAATTTGTTCTAAAGTACGCCCATTAGTACTACTATAAGAGCAAAGCAACATGCTTCTTATATTGGGAGATAGACAAAAGCAGAGGTTGCCTTAGTAAGCTTTCTCACCTGGATGAACAGAAAAAACAACTGAAACTCGATCGATGAAAGTTGGAATGACAAGGTTTACTCTTAAAGTCTTCGGCAGGAGGAGGATACAAGAGATCGACCTTGAAGCAAGCAAGGTATGGTGGGTGTCATCATCTTCATCGATATTACCCACCAGATAGGCTTGAGAAAAGACTTTCAGGCATCCTGAGAGTAAGGAGAAGCTGGATCTAAATGTATTAGAAAGAGCCTAAAAACTTTTATATATAGGAAGAATATTTTACATGAAAATACTTCTACATAAAAATAAATGTTAATAAGATTTCATCGGAATTTTTTTTGTTACAAGAAAAACATAATATAATATAGTTTGATGTTAATTTTTTACTACATAATAATATAGTCCACTTTAATTTTTTTGTACAAATTATTATAGGAGTTAAATTCTCCTACGGGAAGAAATATATTTTAACAAGAAAGTACCTTCATTAAGTATTAATTAATGTATCAAATACAATAACAAATTTTGCGGTACATTCTTTTTTTTCTAAGATTAAAATGTGTTATGAATGCTTTATTGGTGATTCTTCATATCTATAATTTGTGTTATTGTCTTTAGGCTCATGAAGAATGTGAAACGACTTCATGTTGATATGGGTCAAACTTAGTTTATTTTATTGTGTAAAAAATGAACTCGCATAATCACGTACATAAAGAATTTTTTTCTCTTTTTTTCATTGTAGATTAAATCAACTATTGTTTATTAGCCATCATTAAACCACATCCCCTAATATGTTTTGCATAATTTGAGATTTGGTTAACCAATTTTTTTATTAGTTATTCAATTGTACGAAGTTCAATCTATGCAACAAAGGTTTTAATTTAAGACTTTTTGTCCACTTTGCTCATCATTTCATACTCTTATATTTCATCAGTTGTTTATTATATTTTTAATGATCAAGGTATTAATTAACCTATCAAATATAATAGATGTATTCCCCGTGCAACGCGCGGGTAAAAAACACTAGTATATATTCAATTTGTTACTTGGTATCACAATCTAATCATCATGGAAACAATAATTTCAAAAGATTGTTACGAAAACTGGTTTTTAAATCAATATCTAATTTGATTTTAAATAGATAGCACAAATTTAGAAAAACTTGATTTATACCGTGTATATAAAACCACCACACACGGTTATATAAAGTGTATATATATATATATATATATATATGATTGCTTTTTAATTTATTTAATTTGGAAAATAGATAACAAGTTTAATCAATAGGTTGATTGATTTAGGAAAAAAAAAAACATAACTCAAGGTAAATAATTATCATGACTTATCACCAATCATTGTAAAAGTGATTCTTTATTTGTAGGCTCATAATAATTCAATTACAGTACTTATGGACTGTAAAGTTATGAATCTTCCTCATTCAAATACAGTAATTCTGGACTGTAAGGCTATGAATCTTCCTCATTCATGCATAAATAATTTAATTACAGTGCTTCTGGACTGTAAAGTTATGAATTTTCCTCATTCAAATACTAATTCTGGACTGTAAGGCTATGAATCTTCCGGATTCATGCAAAATAATTCAATTACAGTGCTTCTGGACTGTAAGGCTATGAATCTTTAGGATTCATGCTTATTACTATGGTACTTCTGGACTCATAGATAAAATATTCAAAGAAGAATGGGAAGAAAGAAGAAGAAGAAGAAAAATTGTAAAATTATAACCTTCCACATGGATGTGGTACTTACTTTGGAAGTGATACTTACTCTTTCACTTAGGAATTGTGAATTATGGAGAGACTATCGTGCTGATAACGTGTTGTGAACAAAGTGTTGCAAGTAAGAGAGAACCTCCCAATTTCTAATATGGTATCAGAGCCTATCCTAGATCCATTTGTTGTGTGGAGACCTCCCATATTTGAGCCACCCGTTGTTGTTCCCACGTTCCAGTCTGTTCAATCCTGGACGTGAGGGGGTGTGTTAGAAGTCCCACATTGGCTAGAGATAAGGCCAATCAAGTGTTTATAAGGGTTGTGCAAACCTCAACTCTTGAGCTAGCTTTTGTGGTTGAGTATAGGCCTCCCAATTTCTAATAAGTAAGAGAGAAAGGAGAAGAGAGATATGAGAGACAAAGAAATAGTCTGATGGGAATGCTCTGCTAGGTGCAGACTCCCTTGAATTTATATTATTAGGTTTGGAGTGTTGAACAAGTATACATGTGGTCTGATGGAGATGCTCTGCTAGGTGCAGACTCCCTTGAATTTATATTATTAGGTTTGGAGTGTTAAACAAGTATACATGTGGGTCTGACCCATGGACTCTTAACTCTGATGGGCATCCATATATTTCATAACAAGTTTTTATATATAGAAAATTAAAACTATAATCAAACAAGTCCTGCATTTCTGAAACTTCAAATTCCTGAAGTGTAATCCTAAAACAAAAAAGTTTCATGTTTTAAAAGAAAAAAAAAATTCCAGGATTAGGAGTATAATTCTCGAACTTGAAATTTCAGATGTGATTTTGTGATTTTACTTATATATTTTGCTTATGGAAGTGTTGATTTTTTTTTCTTTCTGAAATTTGTACCTTCAAAAGTAAAATTTTACATTTTCGGAACTTCAGATTTTGGAAATGTAAATGGGAAGAAAAAACTTCATCGGAATATGAAATTCTAGAAGTGTATTTTGGGAAGAAAATAAATTTATACTTCCAGACATTCAATTTTAGTAATTTTTTTTTTCAAGAGTGAAACTACGTCGGTAGATATGCACTTTCAAAACTTCAAGTTTTTTTTTTTTTACAGTCATTTCAAAACTTCAAGTTTCATAAATGTAAACATTTTTGTCTTATGACTTATTTTCTTTCCAATTCTCCCAATTTTGGTGAGGAAAAATTGACCAAAAAAGTGTTTAGGCTTCCTCTATTCATCTGAACCACATATAAATTTAAGCGAACATCCATCGAAACACTGTTTTTTTTTGTTCAATAATTAAATACTTTACTCCCAGCCAATTGCTAGGGGCTTAGGGCCAACAAGATATTCTTTAACCAGCAATGAATACTTCTGCAAAAATCGCTTGAACCTAAAAAATCATTTTCTTGGAAGAAGCATGAAAAATCATTTTATTTTGAACTATAAATAGTTAATTTTATGTAATCTGATATTTTTATTAAGGATTCTTGATTACTCTATAACCCAAACACGAATATTTATTATCAATTGCCATGTTGCTGTGAATTACGAGGAACAAGTTTTGTACAAGGGCTTTTCGATTCTTATTTCTGCTTTCTGAATTTTAAAAACTATTTTCAAGAATAAATTTTAAAATGTTTTTCAAAAGAAAAGACTGTTTGAACAATACGTTTTTCTTTCAAAAAAAAAATGTTTTACAAAGTTGAAAGACCTGTGACTAGAAGACTAAAACAAAAAGTAGAAAATGTTTTGGGTACATTTTGGGATTTTAATTTAAAATAAAATAAAATAAAATTAAGGACAGATTTTAATAACAGTTCATATGAAATGAGTTTTTCTTCCTGTTTTGAAAAATTAAAAACTGTAGTAATCAGACAGACCTTAACTACTTTTGGTGCCACCTAAGGCTTTTATTCATACATCCTAAAACTATCTTTCTATTTGGTATGTTTGTTCTTCTCAGCTAATAATGTCCACGGCATACAGGGAAGCGCAAGGAAGATTGGTGAAGATTGCAGCGGGTTGCAAAGGAACAGCTGCAACCACTGAAGCATAGTAAACTCATTATAATCGCAACACAAAGACTCTGCTCAAATCCCATAACACTCTCATGACACCTAACTTTTCTTCAGCGTCTGCAAATGTGGTGCCGGTGGCTTCTGATGGGTAGAGTAGCCACGACCCGTTATCAACCTTAAGCTCATAAACATCCACAACACAGATTGCAAATTCATCCAAACTCATCCCATGCCACATACCGTGCATCTGAAACACCTTTCCTCTGCCAATCTCCTCTGATCGCTCACCAATAAGCACGACATATTGACCTGAGTAGCAATGACCAAATCACGGAGAACTAGCATTAACAAATCCAGCCAGTGAAGGGTCAGGTTTATCCCCTGAAGTTATTCTCACAAGACTAGTGTGATACATTACCTGCACTGTCTGGTGAGCCATACAACCCCAATAGTGGCCTTTTTTGCTTGTCTGCAACTGGATTGTCAACATTGGCTGCTACTGGTCGAACATCCTTACGCGTGCGAGCTAGCCTAGCCTTTCGATTGTTCAACCTGATATGACAAACATGAAACTCTATAAATTTTAGACCAGATGAAAATAAATTGACCTAACAATGATGTAGAGAAGTACACAAGAAACTGCTCAATATACTGAAGGTTTTAAGACTAAATATTGTGTCAATGTCCACAAGTTAGTGATTAATAAATTTAATGCCCTTATCACCACCCTATCACACATTTCATTTTGAAACACCAAATACTGCTGAATAAAGTTACAAGATTCATGAGAAATAAGATTCATGCATTGTAACATTTCTGCCTCAGATAAGATATTTAACAAAGTTTTGGAATAACTTTGGAAAGGAAACCTTGATAAGTAGTAAGTTGGTATTGAATATGAGATATTCCACCTTATCATCATATGAGACCAAATAAGTAATGTTATAGCTCCTGAGTTCCTAAAAAGGAGCATGTACAATGAAAATGAACAAGTAACAACAAACTATATGATAAGCTACATAAAGAAGCATACCAGTTTTTAAGCTGTGAAGATGTAACCTCAGAACCCTGTAAAGCATAATGCAGGAAAATTTCAGGAAAAGGTAAATGAAATATTACTCAAGAGCTGAGTTGCATTTAAACATACATGAGCACTTAATTTATCAGCCCATGATTGAAGTGAAGCTGCATTACGCTGCATATCAGGCTCATTTAAGAGTGCCTTCTCAATCAGTAACACCTGTTCATCATTCATTATAGTTCGCTTTCGTGTTTTCCTCAGTGCAAGTTCAATCTTTTCATTTGGCTTTGATAGTTCACTACTATCCATATGGTCAACAACATTCTTTCCTTTAGCAGAACTAGTATCTGAACCACTTGTTTCAATTTTCGGAGCATCCTTGTCTATATTTCTTGCTCGTCCTGATGCAGTTTTACCCGAGATACCTTTAGTTTCTACCTGATTCTGCCTATTTCCATTGCCTTCATTTGTGTCATAAGCTCTGGTATGATGTTGGACTTGGTCCATGTCTGGAAATGCAGAGTTCTTGGAGATTCTTTCCTTTAAGTTACCACCCTTCTGAGCCTCCTACAGGAAATCAAACTTCACATTTCAAGTCACTATGTTGAGGAGAAGCTACATGGTAACCATATAATATAGTTTGAGAATTGGTTAATTTTGTTATGCAACAGTTGAAGGCATTTTCCAGACTAAAGTAGGCATACTTCAAATTGCAATTCTGAACAAACATGTAGGTAGCTACGAATTGATCATTAATGTGTTCATAAAAAATAAAACCATGCAAATATTTGATAATTTTCATTAATGTTGAGTTTATAAAACTTATCCCAAGACAAGGACTCCTCAAATTACTATCCTCAGTTTTTTCAGTATGATATGGACAAATTTATACACATAAAAAGAAAGGACATGAGTAGAGGAGAAAAAGAAAGAAAAAAACAATATTAACAGCTCAAATCAAAGGGACAAAGATTTACTTGAACATGATTTTGCTTAAATCCAGCAGAAATAAACAGTGATTGCAATTCACTAAAAAACGCCCTGCAAAAAACAGTACAAATAGAAGTATTTTATTTAAACATGATACAGATGACAGTTTAATGCTGGATAATATTTTAGGAGTTAAACGATTACAGCATAAACAACAGCAAAAGCTTTTCCCACTAGGTGGAGCCGGCTACATGGATCAAATGACATCATAAATGTTGTCATGAATTAAACTCGACAATAAATCATTTAATTCTAAATCTCCTGTGATGGTTTGGATTATAATTTTTATTGGTCTCCTATCTCTACCTGGATCATTCGCCATTTGATCTACCTTACTTGCCAGTGGGAACCCCCAGTCATTAAGGTCTACAGCCGCCGGAACCCAAAGCCAGCGACAACAGGGAAGACCGCCACCGGCGGTGCATCCACCACTGGTGCAGTGGCTGACAAAGGGCAGGGGGCGCGGTCAGCAAGCCACTGAGGCAGTTATTTGTTAGTTGTTGTTACAGTTATGTATTATAAAACTGGTTGTGGGTAGTTATAAATATAGGGGGGGTGAAATAGTTTGGATATCAGAAAATTCGGAAGTTATTTGGTTGGGAAAGAACTGACTCTCGAATTCCAGGCTATGTATGGTGACTAAATTCGGAAGTTATTTGGTTGGGAGAGAACTGACTCTCAAATTCCAGCCTATGTATGGTGACTATCTAGAGAATTGATCTCTCTTCTTTATAAAGTAAATTTCAATATTCTTTCCATACTTATCACTCTCCTTTCTAGGAAAGGGAACAAAAACAAAAACTTTCTTCAATATCATCCTCAAAAACACTTAAAAAAATCAAGAAGGCATTATTCCTCAAGAGCTTTGAAAAACTGGTTTCAATGTTTAGTGGCATAAGGGGCTGCCATAATGCTCATTCATGAAGTATTGTATATACATGACTAACACATGATTAACCATTGACACAACAGTTAAAAATCAGTCATGCGGAAGTAAAAGTGTCAAGTGATACAGCGAAATTTAACAAAGGGAGGCATAACCTTAAAAGTCGCACATCCTCCGCATTTAAGAAGGTTGGAATCAAAGATTCGGCATGACTTATCAACGAGCCTACAAAAGGAGGTTACTTGTGAGAAAGTAGCCATACATTGCTCATAATTCTACAAGAAGAGTTATATGAGATCAATCATTACGGAGGTTCTTCCAGGCAGTAGGAGTATCAGAAGCAAAAGAAAACCCAGGCAGCAAGTTGGTTTGATCCATTTGCAAGCACTCCAAGACCTTGAGAACGAAAAGGTTCCTTTCCTGTTCTGAGGATCAAAATTACAAGGGGGGGGGGGTGATATGAGGATAATATCTCCGTAGAACAATCAAATTTGGCATAAAAATGTATAGAATGTAGACAATGAACCGACCTTCACATATGTTGGGAACAAAACAGTGAAGATTTGCAAAGAATTTCACAAATAATGATGTCCTATGATGAGCAAAAGAAGCCCTGGGCATTGTTATAGGGATTAGATTGAATTCCAAATCTGTGACCTTCCTTACATCAGGTGAAGTATTATCCAAAATCCATCCAACTGCAGCAAATATATCATATTCAAGGCTTGCATCCTCCTCTGTCTCTGGGAGATTAGATGAACACCAACAGGACAAAAAATCTCCATGGGAGAGTGAAATTACAGCTGTAAGAACTTTAGCCTGAATCACATGCAAATGAAACAACCCAATTTCCAATCATAGAATGCACATCTGACAAATCAAAGAAGACGCATACAATGCATTGGCTACATAGTTGAATAAGATTTTATCACCTTCTTTTGAATTAAATTTGGTATAATTTTAGAAAGGAAACAGAACATTGCTACTACATGTAAAAATATTTGTGGCACGTTGGGTGTGAATTCTTTAGTACTAAATCAAGTTAACTCTCGATAATCTTAAAAGGATAGACTTACAAAACAAAGTGTCATGTAGGATCGAAAGTTTGAATCATCAGAGAAGATTTCAACTAGACGCATTGCATTGAGCTGTACAAGCCCCATTGGATGACTTTGGTCAGTAGGGATGTGCCCAGGATCTCTATCAAAAGCTTTTTTCAACAAGTCAAAGACCTACACCATGAGAACTATATTAAAATCAAGAATCTGATAATAAAAGACATTAATGTGCTTAATGGCACAAATTCATACTGCATACTGATACGGTTGCTGATTTTAGGGCAGATTTGATAAGTTAGGTTAATTTAGGATATTTCTACTTTATTATATATCTTTATTAGTTAGGAATTATTATATCTTAATTAGTTATGATATTGTTTTCCTTTATTAGATAAGATTTGGTTGTTTCTTATTTTATTAGAAATAGGTTAATTTAGATTACTTCTCTTGTACTCAACCCTTATTATAAAAGGGGATTTCAGTATTGAATAAAATCAAGCAAGTATTTTCTTAAGAAACCTAAAGTTTGAAGATGCTCTGTCAAGGACGAGCCACTTCTTCTTTATTCAGTATGGTTTGCAAGAAGAATATGATGGGGCTGCATTGAACAATCGGGCTGCAAAGAGTGAGGCTAGGCCCAAAGTTTGGCAAGTCTATGTCAGAAGGAAGAAAAAGGAAGGAATCATTGAGTAGTGCTGAGCTGGAAGTGAGAGATGGTTTAGGCTAAGAGTTGGTTACGGGTTTTACGGAGTGAGGGTGAGGAGAGCGGGTGTAAGATTCCTCATATAGGTTGGCTGTTAGCATGAGGGGGGTATGGAGAGAATTAGTTAGTTATCATTAGAGTAGAGAGCATCATCCTCTCTATAGGAGTATTGTACTCTGGGGTAGAAGCTCTGCTTCTGCATTTGTTCCCTTTTATTTCCTTTAAATAGTACTTGTTCACTTTCCATTCCTAATTCACGCTACTGTTACATTGGTTCTTATCAAATTGGTCCGACCTGCCGGATCCCTTTTACGAGACGGTTACCAGCAATCAACACTTGCTCCGGTGACAACGAATGCCACCGGCGAAGAAGATGGAGGCTAAGGTTGCAGCACTTGAGACCGAGGTTATTAACCTCCGCACTACACTCGTGACGATGCAGGAACAGGCAGAGAGCAACCAAGCTCGCTTGCTGGACCTGTTGACTCAACGATTCTCCAAACAAACGGTGGAACTCAACGATTCTGGGAGTGTGCGAGACACCACCACCCCACTCAGATCTGGAACAGAGCCAGGAAGCTCTTCCGGCGTTTCAGGTTGGAACAAACTCGATGGGGGTTTGCTGGATGAATTCCATAAGTCTGCAAAGAAAGTTGAGCTTCCCATGTTCAATGGAGAAGACCCTGCAGGCTGGATTGCTCGTGCAGAGGTTTATTTCCATATAATGGGAACAAGTCCAGAAGTTAAGGTGAATTTAGCTCACTTGTGCATGGAGGGATCGACGGTCCATTATTTCAATTCGCTCCTGCATCTGGATCCTGATTTGTCTTGGGCAAAACTCACCAATGAGTTACTCGAGCGCTATGGAACCGCCAACAAAGGCGATGTCTATGAGCAGCTCTTGGATCTTCAGCAGAGAGGCTCCGTCGATGATTATGTGTTGGAGTTTGAACGCTTATTATCCCATACGCCAAATCTGCCTGATGAGCAGTACTTTGGCTATTTCATCCATGGGCTCCGGGAAGATATCCGAGCTCGTGTGCGCAGCATGAGAGCTCTCGCTTCTCTTCCTCGATCACGACTGATTCCGCTGGCTAAGGCGGTGGAGACTGAGTTACATGGACCGGGTCAGACCTCTTACGGGTCAAAAGGATATGGGAACCGGCCCAATTATGGGTCGGGTGCGTTTACCCGTTCAGCCCACTCTTCATCAAGCGGGTCAGGCCCACAGGGTCGAGAGTCCAACCAGCAAGGTTGGGTCATGGTGAAAAATCGTGAAGATAAGGCAGAACGGAAGGAGGATAAGCTTCCTGTTCGCACCGCCCCTCGAGATCGAGGAATACGACACCTCCCA
The DNA here is from genome assembly GCF_012489685.1 of Lotus japonicus. Lineage (NCBI taxonomy): Eukaryota > Viridiplantae > Streptophyta > Magnoliopsida > Fabales > Fabaceae > Lotus > Lotus japonicus. The sequence goes on along the minus strand of NC_080043.1, from coordinate 55,858,619 downwards.
TACCAGGAGTTGTTGGACCGACGACAAAAGGGCTTGTGCTTCAAATGTGGGGGGAAATTCCATCCCCTCCACCAGTGTTCCGATCGACAGCTAAGGATCATGGTGTTGGAAGATGGGGACGACGGCGGCGACGACGCTGACTCAGGCACAACGGAAGAAGAGGAAGCATCCGCGATTGACGGTGAGCTGAGTATCATGAAGCTGGGGGCTGAGCCACTTCAAGCTCATACCCTAAAGTTACAAGGGACTCTTCAAGGCGTTCCTATCCTGATTCTGGTGGACAGTGGGGCCACTCATAATTTCATCTCCAAGCAAGTAGCAGAAGCCATGGGATGGACCGTGCATGCGACGCTGGAGATGCAGATCTTGCTCGGTGATGGAAGTAAAGTGATGGCTAGTGGAAGGTGTGAGCAGGTCGACATAGAGATCGGGAACTACAAAGCGTCAGTGGACACTATACTGTTCGATCTCGAGGGAATTGATCTTGTCCTGGGAATAACTTGGCTCGCTACTTTGGGTGATATGCTCGTGAATTGGAGCAAACAGACTATGAGGTTCCTGCAGGACGGGACCTGGGTACTTTTGCAAGGCCTGAATGGGGTAAAATCAAGTCAACTAGCTCTACAAAGCCTATTCGAGCTCTCAGCCAAGGGCTCAGGAGAGTTTGGGTTTTTGAACCCTCAACCATCTGAACCAACACCACTTTCAGAGGAACAAAGTCAACAGTTGGCATCTTTGTTAGCTGCGTTTGAAGATGTGTTTGTTGCACCCAAAGGCCTCCCCCCAAAACGCCAAAAGGAGCATCAAATTACTCTGGTTCCTGGACAAGGCCCTGTTAATGTCAGGCCATACCGATACTCTCATCATCACAAAGATGAAATTGAAAAGCAGGTGAAGGATATGCTGCAACTGGGAATCATTAGGCACAGCCAAAGTGCGTTTTCAAGCCCTGTTATTTTAGTAAAGAAGAAGGATAAGTCTTGGAGGATGTGCGTGGATTACCGAGAGCTGAATAAGGTTACCGTTCCTGACAAATATCCCATACCGGTGATTGATGAGCTTTTAGATGAACTCCATGGAGCCCGTTATTTCTCGAAATTGGATCTCAAATCCGGGTACCATCAAGTGTTAGTCAAGGAGGATGACGTTCACAAAACAGCTTTCCGCACACATGATGGACATTACGAATACATGGTGATGCCGTTTGGATTAATGAATGCTCCAGCGACTTTTCAAGCTTTGATGAATGGTGTTTTCAGGGATCTCTTGAGGCGTAGTGTATTGGTCTTTTTTGATGACATTTTAGTGTATAGTTCTGAATGGAACCTGCATTTGAAACACTTAAAAACAGTGCTGGAACGTTTGAGAGAGCAGAAACTCGTGGCCAACCGCAAAAAGTGTTCTTTTGCCCAAGGGTCCGTAGAGTATTTGGGGCACATTGTCTCTCATAAAGGAGTTGCCATGGATCCCAGCAAAGTGCAAAGTATCATCGAGTGGCCAGTTCCAAAAAATGTAAAAGGAGTGCGAGGTTTTCTGGGACTCACTGGGTACTATCGCAAATTTGTCAAAGACTATGGCAAAATTGCGCGGCCTCTTACTGACCTCACGAAGCGGGAGGGATTCAAGTGGAATCCCATGGCACAACAAGCTTTTGAAGCCCTGAAGACATGTATGATCACAGAGCCTGTTCTCGCATTACCGGATTTTTCCCAGCCTTTTGTAATTGAGAGCGATGCTTCTGGCAGTGGCGTAGGGGCAATCCTGTTACAGAACAGTAAGCCTATAGCTTACTTTAGCAAGGCTTTGAGTGAGAGGAACTTGATCAAATCTGCCTATGAGAAGGAAATCATGGCAATCGTCTTGGCGGTGCAACATTGGAGACCCTATTTGTTGGGACGCCAGTTCACTGTGTACACAGATCAGAAAAGTCTTCGCCAGTTGCTCCATCAAAGAATCACTACTGGAGATCAACAAAACTGGGCCGCCAAGCTCTTAGGGTACCAGTTTGACATCATATATAAGCCTGGCCCAACCAATAAAGGGGTTGATGCCTTGTCACGGAAGTTTGAGGATGGTGAGTTGCAATCCTTCGTTTCTTACACAAATTGGACAGAGGGCCAAGATTTAATCACGGAAGCCCACAAGGATGCTAAATTGGCTGCAATCATCACTGCAATTCAGTCTGACCCGCTAAGTAGGCCTGGTTTCACATATACACAGGGGGTGCTTTATTATGAGGGCCGTTTGGTCATCTCTGCGGCTTCACGATGGATTCCTAAACTCCTACAAGAATTTCATGCCACTCCCCAAGGTGGGCATTCAGGTTTCTATCGAACCTATCGTAGGATTGCTGCCAATGTTTACTGGATTGGAATGAAGAGCGTGGTCCAGCAATTCGTGAAAGAATGCGATGTGTGTCAGCGCCAAAAGTACTTGGCCGCTTCCCCTGGAGGACTGTTGCAGCCGTTACCTATCCCTGAGAAGATTTGGGAGGAGCTTTCTATGGACTTTGTCACGGGGTTACCCAAAGTCAAAGGAGTGGATACCATTTTTGTTGTGGTAGATAGTCTTTCCAAATACGCTCATTTCATTCCCTTGAAGCATCCAATTTCTGCTCGTGGGGTTGCTGAGGTATTCGTGAAGGAAGTGGTGCGTTTACATGGCATTCCTAGAGCTATTGTCAGTGATCGTGACCCGATCTTTGTCAGCAATTTCTGGGCTGAATTGTTCAAAATGCAGGGTACTCATCTTACCATGAGCACGGCTTATCACCCGGAAACGGATGGCCAAACTGAGGTCATAAACCGTTGCCTGGAAACCTATTTACGTTGTTTCATTGCGGATCAACCACGCTCGTGGGTCCAGTGGCTGCCATGGGCAGAATATTGGTACAACACGACTTACCATGTTTCCACAGGGAGTTCTCCTTTTGAAGTGGTCTATGGCCGCGCTCCACCTCCCTTGCTCCGTTTCACGATGGGGGAAACCAAGGTGGAAGCAGTAGCTCGTGAGTTAGTGGATATGGATGAAGCGTTGCGCCAATTGAAAGCTCATCTCCTTCGTGCGCAGAGTCATATGAAAGCCCAGGCTGATAAGAGAAGGAAGGATGTGAAACTTGTGATAGGAGAGTGGGTTTTTGTGAAATTGCGGCCTCATCGCCAGCAATCAGTGGCGCACCGCATTAACCCAAAACTTTGACCACGTTATTATGGTCCTTTCGAGGTTGTGGAACGCATCGGGGCAGTGGCCTATAAGCTCTGGTTGCCTTCAACCTCTCGTATACATCCTGTGTTCCACGTTTCCCTTTTGAAAAAGGCAGTTGGGAAGTATCCTGTTGAAGCTGAACTACCAGAAGGTCTTGCTGTTGAACTACCTTCTACAGTGGAACCAAGCACCATCCTGGCTTCACGCACCATCCAACACCGTGGCGAGGCAGTCAAGCAATTTTTGATACAATGGTTGGATAAGTCTGTGGATGAAGCCACATGGGAAGATGAGCCCACACTTTTGAATCAATTTCCCGCTTTCAACCTTGAGGACAAGGTTGTGTCTCAAACCGGTGGCATTGATGGGGCTGCATTGAACAATCGGGCTGCAAAGAGTGAGGCTAGGCCCAAAGTTTGGCAAGTCTATGTCAGAAGGAAGAAAAAGGAAGGAATCATTGAGTAGTGCTGAGCTGGAAGTGAGAGATGGTTTAGGCTATGAGTTGGTTACGGGTTTTACGGAGTGAGGGTGAGGAGAGCGGGTGTAAGATTCCTCATATAGGTTGGCTGTTAGCATGAGGGGGGCATGGAGAGAATTAGTTAGTTATCATTAGAGTAGAGAGCATCATCCTCTCTATAGGAGTATTGTACTCTGGGGTAGAAGCTCTGCTTCTGCATTTGTTCCCTTTTATTTCCTTTAAATAGTACTTGTTCACTTTCCATTCCTAATTCACGCTACTGTTACATTGGTTCTTATCAGAATACTCTTGCATATAGACCCATGAACAGATCCTCCACGAAGGTTCATAACACATACCACCGTGGAATAATGGAGAAAAAGTATCCAGATAAAAGAAAATACTGAATAGTGTTCATTGATTAATTTTAAATGTACAAGATACAAGTATTATTAGAGTAACAAGTGTAACAAAAGAAGTACAAGCCCAGGAAAAGCAAGACGTCAGGCCTCTGAGACTTGAATGAAGGAGTAAATGCCTAGGAAAGAAGAAAAAAATGGAGTCTCTATTTTTCTATTGTTTGGCTATCAGGATTTACCGATCCTAATAGCTGTTGTACCCTTTATAGACATTTATTTGATCATATCTCTAGTCAATGCAAGACTTCTTAACACGCCCAGAGCTAGACATCTGGAGCGTGGAATCTGCAGGAATCAACATCTCTGTGTGGCTCATTATGGGTGGTCTCCAATAAGGAAATCTAGAATAGGCTCTGATACCATCTTAGAATTTTGGTTAGGCCTAACTATACCCCAAAAGCTAGCTTAGGGGTGAGGGTTTCTCTACCCTTTATAAACTACAATTTGGTCATATCTCTAGTCAATGTGAGACTTTTTAACAACCACGGACCACTAGAATATTGACAATTGAAACCATTAGGACCTTGAGAAGAATATTGTGTGGAAGGAGGAGATGAAACATGAGCTTGAGGAATGGAAACCTGACTAGGAACATTGGACTGAGAAGCTATTTGTGGATTAGAATGAGTGAGGTTGTCTGAGAAAGCAGTAATGCTTTTCTTCTGCCTTTCAATTCTGGCTTCTTGAGCCAACAAGAACTCTTTTCATTTCATCTAATACTAATGGCACTAAGAACGTACCTTGCTTCGGACTGGAGACAAGAGGGGTTTGGCTACTAAGATGTTGCCAGTATGGAACAAGAATTAAACTTTGGGCCACTTGGTCATAGAGGCTCTAATACCAAGTCATAAACCAACTATCCCAACTTAAGCTGTCAGGTAAAAAATACATGAATAGTTTATAACTTTATATATACATTTCTAACAGAAATGTCAAGGAAGTTAGGGAGGAAGAGTTCCAGGTCTTTTGACTACCTAGGAGTTAGAAATTTTCTATAAATAAACAGCCTTCTTCTACATTCTGATCTAGTATTTTCACAGGAACAGTGCAGCCATTTTGTCTTCAACAATTTGCATTATAAGCCAAGAGCTGAAAACTTACCTCTAAAGCAACAGATTTAGCCAAATCTAAACTTTGTGTTGAGCTGGCGACTTCATCAAGGTAAGAAATTCTTTCCGCTTCACACAAACTCAGAAGCTAAGTAAAGAAAGCAGTGATATTATTGTTAATGATGTGCATAAATCATAAAGTAGATTGAAGTTAAAATCAAGAAAATAGCAAATTTTGCCATTGGACTAACAATTGATAGTGTTTTAGCTTTTAGCCTTGAAATAGCTGCCATGATTCTATTTGTAAAAGATGGTTGAATGTGTAGCTTTAAGATGGACTGAGCAAGAAAAAGAATGCTCCCCTTTCCACATAATTCCTGTAAATGAAAAACACATGAACTCTTGTAGCTAATAGCTACATGTATGTTTAAAGCACAAATTATAAAGGAAAATTCTTCCTATAAACCAACCAAATCAATGCATAACATTAAGCATATGTTTTAGTGATCATGTTGCAAGTAGTCAGTTTGTCAAATGGAGCCTCTAGAACCTAAAACTGACTTCTCTCTGTAACTATACCTATCTTTACTGGTGGACTACACTAGCTTGGAGTAAGTAGATTACTTGCCTTTGAAACAGAGTAACAAAAACAAGTAAAGGATGAGCTCGGAACCTGGAATACCAAGCATTTTATGCAAGAGTTGTATAGCATTGGAATTTCTAAATCAGAAAATATAACCGTCATCCTCCATTTTAACCTTTCAAAGAAAGCTTCTTGTTCATAGGATCCTCAAATTCTGTTCAGTTTATTTAAAGAAACTACAAATGTAAGGTTTCACCAAAAACATAAGAATAACAAGAAGAAGAAAAAGAAGAAAAAGATGATGACAGAGAAAGACAAAGGATGCATCTGATTCCTCATCAGATCGATTTAGAGAAAGTTCAGCCGAGGTATAAGCTTTGGGCTTCCAGACTGTCCTAGTCCGTATCTAAAGCTAACATCATAGAACCCAATTCCCAATCAAACTTTAGATCCCTAATACTAATTTAGGCACACGGAGCTCTTAATGTGCTACTCCGAATTTATGAATTAAGTTCAGACTGGAAACCTTATTCTTAAGCAGGCGCTCCATAAATAGTTTTTGTTGACATAGTGACTGAATAAACTGCAGAGAAGCTTCACACTGCTGGCAGAGATAATAAACAACTCGTTCAGCAGTCAGACTTGGTTCTATGGAAATATCCTTATAATAAGCTGCCAGTGTATTCTCAAGACACCTAACAACCATTCGAACTGATCCAAAAGCTGCATCTATAAATACGTCAACCTGTCATAGGATTTATAGTTAGCCATAGCACAAAAATGTATTTTTGAAAATAAATAACATTGAATTCCAAAAATGTCATGAAAAATAAAGATTGTCACTTGTCAGTGATGTGTCAAATGTAATAAAATCCCTCATACTTTTACCCAACAGCTTAAACTTTTCATAGTACAATTTCTTCATAATAGACATTGTGTGTAAAAAGTACTTGAAGGAATGGTTGATATTGTTAGTTTTGATTAGTACTTTATTTTGTGATCAAAAAGGATATTTTATTTGGTTCATGTTAGATTATGGACATTATATCATGTAAGAAGGAATCGTTTACTTCGTTGTACTAATAATATATTTGGAGTTGTTAAATCAATTAGCTCTCTTCATGATATATATGTGTGTTATAACATTAGCAAATCATTTAAGTAGAAGGGTAGCTTAGGATCATCATAGTAGGGCTATGGTGAGAGATGTCAGTTTTCAAATGATTGTTTGTACTAGATATAGCTTGCATTGAAAATACTATGATGGATAGGAGGTGCTATCCTTGTGATAGAGATTAGAGACCAATGCCACTAGGATTTAATTTTTTTTAATTCATACTTTTCCTTGAGTATATACTGCATAGCAATAACATCTTACTTTAACTTACGGAATATAACTAAAAAAAAAAGCTTTAATTTAATTTTCTAAATATTTAAATAAACATTAGTTTAATTTTTTGTAAATAAAATCATTATTCGAGAATGTAAAGGGATATTTTATATACACGCACAAACAAAAGTAGTTTTATCTGAATAACTGAGATTAAAAAAATACAAAATTTAAACTTTTATTAATTTTTAAATTTTTATATAATATTCATTTTAATTGTTTACATTGAATTTATCAATTATCGGAAAGCGGAAAAAATTAAGAAAAGGCATTTTTTGAAAAACAAATTACTATTTCCTGTGAAAATTTTATCCAACTCAAATGTGGGAAAGAAAATTTCCATAGAATATACATTTCTATGTGAAATAGAATAATCTCTTAATATTAATAGAAATGTTACTCCCACCTCTCTCTCCGTTTCAAAATAATTGTCCGAAAAGATAACAAACACACATTAAAAAATGCAATAAATATTGTTAACTTTTTATAACATTATTTGTTTTCCCTTTTTACCCTTTGAAGTGTATTTTTACCTCTCCTCATTTATTCTTCTCATAGGGGCATAATATGGAAAAACATCAATTAATGCTCCCTTGGAATTCTAAGTGGACAGTTATTATGAAACAATTTTTTTCTCTACGTGGTCAGTTATTTTGAAACGGAGGGAGTATGACATTTCCAAGAATATTTTTGATTTATCAATTACATTTTATACATTCTTAGGAATCATGAGTCCTAGAAAACATGATTCCCAGAAAACATAGTTCCCGGGAATTAAAAAGGAATATGCATACCAAACGCCTCCTAACATAATATTGTCTGTTTAACCAGCATCTAAAATATTGGGTTGAGGTGGATTTGTACCTTGGGGTGCTCAAGCAACACAGGAACCATTTCTTGCCACTGTGGCGATAAAAACCCTGTTAATAGATATAAATTGCACGCAACAAGAGTTGAACTCATAAGGTCCATATGATTAGGAGCATGGTCTTCCTGCAATACGAGTGTAAATCTAAATACAGGTTGACAAAACAGAAGATCAAACTGTAAGAACAGAACTGAAAGAACCTGTCTGTAACCACCAAGACCAATTAGCGTGTAGAAAACCAAGTCAAGCAGCTGTTCCGCCACTTTAGCATCACCCAGAAAAATCTGTAATCATACTCAAATACAGAAATTGGAACTATAATCTTCAAATCAACAAAAGAAATATCCACAAGATACAACACCACACCACAATAGGTTATGTTTCTGTGAACAAACAAAGTGTATACAATTGTAACTACAACTTCCACAAGATTCCACAATGCTTGCATATCTTTGCCAAAATAATTGCCCAAGCTTTTATAAGCTCTATTTTGGCCATATGTATAGTTGATGAAGGATCTCAACTCTCAGGCATCTTAATTCAATTCAATATCGTTTCTAGGACGACTATGATACTATCTTGCATTTTGGCTAGGTCTAAAAGCTAGCACATAAGGTGAGGATTGTGTAAGCCTTTATAAGTTTTTTTTTATACGGAGAGCCTTTATAAGCTATACTTTGGCCAAATCTCTAGACTCTAGTCAATGTGGGATCTCAACACAATGCTTCCAAATTCTGATTACGTAAAAGGTAGTCAAAATCAGGATTATACCTATATATATAATAGCATTAAAAACAACAAAACACTAATAACTAGAAATACTTTATCTTCCATTTGTAACCAAAAAAAAAACTAGAAATACTTAATTGTACCCAATCCCAGCACCTTCACTTGACTGACCAGCACCATGAGGAGAAGCCATATGAAAATAGGGAACAAAGATTTAAACAGGGGAGAGCCCGGAGAGAAGCTTCACGAACAGAGCTTCGTCACCAATGGAGGAGCTTTGTCAAAGTGATGGAACGTCGTTGCCGGTAGGAGAGGCTTGTGAGAGTGATGGAGGTGAACACTTTGCTCGGCTGCTAAAAATATTAGGGTTTTGCCAACTGGTCGCGTTTAGGAAACGGGTCAAACCCGCATCAGACGTGGTCGAGCTTAATCGCATAATCACACCTTAATCGTGATTATGCAATTTGAAATGCAGGAAAGGGTTGATTAAGGCAGGAAAGGATTATGAGACCGATTTTAGTCGCCAAGGGCCACTGTAATTGCATAATCGTACGATTAAAAGCAATTCAAATAGGGATTTTGCCTGCCAAAGCATGAATTGAATTATTTTTATGTTTTCAATATAATAAATGCTTTCCTTCTCCTTAAATACTTTCTACATCTGCCTCTTTAGCCAATGTCCTAATGGAAATCGTTAGCATTTGCAGATAAAAATGATGACTAAATCCAGGAAAAAGAAGTTACCTCCCTCACCCCTTTACTTTTAAAATTTATAATTTAGATGGTATACCACCAATTACCACTGAATTTACGACCTGCTTTATCTCTAAAGATAGGGGTTCCAACTACAAAAAGAGTCAACAACTGGATAGCAAAGCATTATTTAATAAACCATGAAACTTCAGAGGAATTTTATAAATAGCATTCCTCAACATTTTGATAACATGTCATTGTCACACACAAAAAAACATGTAAACCACAAGAGAAGCAGAATATGATATAAGTTAAATAAGGCATTACTAATATTAACCTGCTCGAATTTATAATTTCGGGACGCTAAATCACACAAGGAATGCAAGAGTCGAACGCCACATAATAAGTATCTGAACTTGGCTTCACCTCCATCATCTGACATTAGTACTAAAACAAGGTGCAATGGAAGAGACCCGGCAAGCTTTTCCATATCAATCTGTGCACAACAAATTAGAAATAACCGACTTATAAAACACGTTATAGAATAGCATTATGATGCTGTGTACAAGTTAGAACACAACCTTCAGCAGAGATCCTTTTTCAGTAAAGTAGTGAATGGTAAAAGTTGAAGAGTCCCTCAATAATTTATTAAGCTCCCTAGAGGTAACCCCTTGCAATTCCTTCACAATGGATATCAAGCCTATTGCCTGTTCAAAACAAATAAATAAAAATTACTCATGTTCTGAGAAGGGTAATGGGGGACAAAAGAACTTCATGGACCCAAGTTATATTTAAGTGGTGAACACTTGCCTGAGAAGCATTGCTTGATGGTTCCTCCTTAGCAATCCTCATTTTTCCAAATTAGTAGGAAGACTGAAGAAACATACACTAGCGAGATGCATTAGAAACATGAGAGACATGTACATAGCACAAGTAATCAGAATGCATGGGCATGACTTCTAAGCACAAACAATTGCTAATATTGCACTTTTGGAACAAAAGTAGCTAGCTCATGTCAACACACTGTGAAGCGTAATAGACTGATGGCTGACAGCTCTTATACCAAGAACAACCGAGTACTTCACAAAAACGCACACACTGACAGGAAATGGGGCTTGTAATATTGAAATGTAAGTAGCGTACAAAAGTACTGCAATGATGCTCCCCCTCCTCAAAGCTGAATCTTTTCAGGCCAAACAGGATAACATGGAATGACAGATACCCTCTCACAAATATTACATCCCCATATAACCACCCCCACACACCTAGCTATTCTCTATATAAGTAACAGCATAGATAGAGGGCTTGTCTGACTTGTGTCTTCTAGAATGTGTGGATAGGCCTGGCCTATCCGACATGGGCTGGAAATCTTGGATTGGAACGACTCCACTTTGATTCTGATCCATGAAGTACTACACACACACACGCACACATTGAAAGACCACAAGCATTTGAACTACTTTTAATTGCTGTAAGTTGTACAGTCATCAAAGCAGATTTAGCTTTCTTCCTAGAATCTAGAAGGCATCAGATATGTGCAGTTGTGCACCACATGTAACTAAGTTTGAGATTGATTAAATTGTTTCTAAATTGATAATTTCTCATCTGAATGATTGAACACGCTACAAGGGTATAAAAATCCTAACCATACTTGTTGCACACTGCAGTTATAAAGTAACAGCTCTAACAGAATCCTAACAATTTCTAACGAACTCTAATTCAACCTTTACTTAACAGTTAGTTACAGCTCATAATAGTTTGCTCTTAAAAATACTCTACACATAATACACATCTTATCTATAGACTCTAACAATTGGGGCTCCGCATGCAGGTCTAACATTTATAACTACAAACAAAGACCCCTAAAATATATTTTTTTTGAAAGAGAAGACCCCTAAAATATTTGAAACATTATAAATAGCTTTCAAAAAAATAAAAACTATTTCATATCAGTGATAAATGTGTGTAAGTAAATCGATTTAACCTACCAATATAAAGCTAGGTCTCAGGTTCAAATGCTGATAGAAGGAGGAAGATATAAAGCCATATATGGACGTGTTTATGCCAAACCAATACAACCCCATCAAGGAAAGTCAGGAATCAGATGTTCGTTCTCAAGATATTTAGCATTTATTCAAGCAACTTTTTTCTAGTCTAGAATTATGTAAGGCTGTTACAAGTTTTGAGCAAATCACTGAAGAGAACAATTAGACCTTTCTGATACTAGACTAACTAGCAATATGTCATTGATAATATTAAGCTACGTAATCCTGAAATTTATCCTTATGGTATAAGTTATACACGGTCCTAAGAAATTGAATAGATTAAAAATACGGCCTATGCAGAGTAAGCAGTTCCATCATTTATTTTATTTTATGAAACCATATCAAAGGTCATAAATTTAATCTCTTCAGCAATCTGTAAACCACATTGATTTCTTCGTAAGAGTTTCCTAACCCAGCAGATCAAGCAAAGATTTGCTCCCAATAAAAGATCAAACAAAAAGAATAAAAGCATCCATAATTCTTACCAGTCTTTCCGAATCGAATACCGCCCACGATCTAGGTCAGACAATCCCAATCATAGGAAGTTTCACCATCTGCATCATGAAAAACAGTGATTATCGGTATTTTACAGCATTGAGAAATTGATTACCCACAAATGTAGAATATTGACCTGGATGTTGAAGCTAGTTTCTTTGCAGTATTTGTCTGTGTTTCTTCGAAGCAAGAGAACGAGAGCGGCGGCGGAGACAGAAGGGTTAGTCCAATAGGGTTAAAACAATCGCAAAGTATTTACGAGTTTTCTAGAATATCCTTATTTATATAAAAAGCCCAATATCCTTTATTATTTTCCCATGCGGACATAAACTTAGTTAACAAAACATTATTGCAGTTTAGAGTTTGATGAAATTATAGGATTTACTCTTAAGATATAGAAAGAGGGAAAGAAGAATACAAGGAATATTGATATAATATTTTGTGTGTGATCTTAAAAAAGACACTGGGTGTAATCTTACAAAAGACACTGACTAGATTCCTAATTCTAGTTAAATAAGGAAACTAATTAAGACTGGAAACAAATCAATATAAATAAGAAAACAAAGAAACAAATCTAATGAATAATCTAGATGACCTTAATTACTCTAAGATATTTATCAGAATTTGGAAGGCCTATACTCAACCACAAAAGCTAGCTCAAGAGTTGAGGTTTGCACTACCCTTATAAAGGCTATCTATGCTCTATCTCTAGCCAATGTGAGACTTCTAACACACCCCCTCACGTCCAATACTGAACAAACTGGAACGTGGAATCAATAACGAGTGGCCCAAATATGGGAGGTCTCTGCAACAAACAACAAATGGATCTAGGATAGGCTGTGATACCATATTAGAATTTGGGAGGCCTATACTCAACCACAAAAGCTAGTTCAAGAGTTGAGGTTTCCACTACCCTTATAAAGGTTATTTATGCTCTATCTCTAGCCAACGTGAGACTTCTAACAATATTCAAACATTCACCCTCAAGCTAAAGCTACTTAGCTTTAAGCTTGTTACAAATATACCTTTAGAGATAAAAAAAAAAAAAAAAAAAAAAAAAAACTAATGAGGGTCTTGACAAATTATTTGGGTTGATGAATAGGTCAACCTATTGAATTTTTTCTAAATCCATGGGCAGCCAAGAGACGATCTTTCGTACTAGATTTAGTGAGATTGATGCAAGTCAAAACTAATTCTCCTGGATTGTCACAAGGTCAGTTGAGTTAGCTAACAAAAGTAGACAACAAACTAGGGTGAAAAGCTAGCAACAATACACCTAAAAATAAAAACAAGGCTGAAACTACACCAAACTAAATTTAATAAAACAAAAACACTTGGGATCAATCGATTGATGGCTTGTGAGATGGACAATGGTGTCAACTTTGACACTGATGACTTTTGAGACAGGTAGAGACAATATCTTCGACTTCTGAAAACTATAGAGAGTAGGTCAGCGCAGACAGAAGCTGAAGCCCTAAAACCAAATAACCAAAAATCAAGATTGGGATCGAAACTTCTTTAGATAAAATGCCAAGGTTCGACAAGGGTGTCACTCTCAACACTTGATGATTATATAAAGTTGACCAAGATCACTAAAACAAGACCATCTCGAACCACGAGTTGTGAACTAAGAACAAATGAACCATGAAAGGGATTATTCACTTAACCAAACAACCACAACCTAGAGTGAACCAAGGATCAATGGCCACAACCGAGAGCGACAATGGTGTTAGAATATAATACAAAACCATTCATGTGGCCCTTACCAAATAGCTTAAGCTTTTGGGATAAGTGGTTATTTGACATGATATCAGAGCCTCTATAGCCGAGAGGTCTAGAGTTCGATCCTTGCTCCCCTCACTTTCTAATTAAAAAGTGGAATTTAATTAAGCACATGGTAGGTGGGCATGTGCATTTATCCACGCTTCAAGCCCAAAGGGCTCTTGCGTGAGGGGAAGTATTAGAATATAATATAAAACCATTCATGTGGCCCTTACCCAATAGCTTAAGCTTTTGGGATAAGTGGTTATTTGACAAATGGATCATTCGCTAAAGCAGCCACGAACAAGAGCGATGTAGAACAGCATTGCTATAAGAGAGTTCCAAAGTTAAGGGAACTTGACAGCAGGATAATAATTATCTCATTTGCAGTCAACAAGGTGTGCCAATTTCTGGCACAACCTCATGAGGAGCATTGGAAAGCTGTCAAAAGGATTCTAAGATACCTAAAGGGCACTCTTACTCATGGTGTACTTCTTCAACCATGTTCCATGACCAGGCCTCTCCCTTTGATTGCCTACTGTGATGCTGATTGGGGATCTGACCCTGATGATCGCAGGTCCACATCAGGCTCATGTGTTTTTCTTGGTTCCAATCTTATTTCTTGGACAGCTAAGAAGCAGACTCTGGTTGCAAGGTCAAGCACTGAGGCAGAGTATAGGAGTCTAGCAAATACTACTGCAGAACTGTTATGGGTGCAATCTTTACTCACAGAACTGAAAATTCCCTTTACTACTCCTACAGTTTATTGTGACAACATGAGCACAGTGTTGCTGACTCACAATCCTATTTTGCACACCAGAACTAAGCATATGGAAATGGATATATTTTTTGTAAGAGAGAAGGTTCAGGACAAGAGTCTCCTTGTTCAGCATGTGCCCTCTGAACATCAAAAAGCTGACATCTTCACCAAAGCTCTCTCCCCAACAAGGTTTCTACAGCTCAAGGACAAACTGAATGTAGTTGACAAGCTTCAGCTTTTGTCACCTCCTTCAGTTTGAGGGGGTGTATTAGAGTATATAGGTGATATGAAAATATTGGTTATGCTTAGTGTGTGTGTGCCAGCTGGAATGCCAGCTGGACACAGTTGTTAATTCTGTTTTGAACAGCTGTCAATTCTGTTAGAGGAACAGCTGTCAATTCTGTTAGAGGTTGTTACCATTCAGTTAGAGTTAGCTTAGCTGTTAGTTTAGCTTGTAGAGCAAGCTTCTTCAATCCTATATAAGGATTCAATCCTCATTGTATCGGTTAACAATTCATAGTGAATATTTCATATGCAAATCTTTTTCTCTTTCTCTGGTTTTCCTATTAGTGCAGAAAAAGTTTTGCAACCAAAGGGATTTCTACTACACGTAAGGTATCATGAACCAACTATCCCAAAAGCTTAAGCAATTGGGTGAAGAGACATGGATGGTTTTGTATTATATTTCTAACACGTTACCTCACGCAAGAGCTCACTGGACTTGAAGCGTAGACCATGCACATGTCCACCTACCCTGTGTTGAAATTCAAGTTTTTGAATTAGAATAACGGGGGCAACAAGGATAGAACTCTAAACCACTTGGTTACAGAGGCTCTGATACCATGTCATATCCTAAAAGCTAAGCTATTGAGTGAAGACACGTAGATGGTTTTATATTATATTTCTAACATAAGGCCTTCAAAGTATATAGGAAGCAAAATCAGTAACTTGTTAATTAGCATTGTTTTATCAGTAAAAAATAGGGATCAAATTATAAAATAAATTATGTAGTATCTTGGATTAATCTTATTAATTGGTAGATTGCTAGGGATATATCGGACATGAATTTAGGTAAGGTGAATGAAATTAAGAAATGCTTAAGGCATAATTTATTATTGCAAACTGCGTATTTTGAAATCAAAGGTAAAGTGCTATAAGACAAGCAGTGCTCTTTTGGTGGTCAATGTTGGGCAATGAAAAGCGAGCAAGAATAAAAAAGAAGTCTAGCGAATATGATAATGTTGGGGTACACCATTGGACTGACAAAAAAGTATAACTTTAGGTACAAATATATTCAAGAGAAAGTTGGACTAACGCCGTTTAAAGAGAATAAGACAAAAAGCCACTTCAGATAGTTAGGTAATGTTAGAAGAAAAAACAGTTGATCAAAAGAAAGATATTCCAATTAAAGAAGGTAAAGGAAGACCTAGAAAAAATTAGAACAGACTATTAAAAACATTTTGCTATAAGAAGCTCTTTGTAGGCTTACTAAAAAGCCAAATGACGCCCATTGATATATGTAGGGAACCACACCTAGTTGGATAAGCTTTGATAGTTGTTGGTGTTGATATAGATATCCCCCTTAGGTAGTCAATACAATAGTTAGTTAAAGGGAGGTAGTAAGAGAATGCGAGAGAGAGAGAGAGAGAGAGACCATGTGAGAGAGTGTAATAGTGTTTTCTATCAATAAACACCATTTCTTTTGTATTCTGAACCAGTTCCTATCAACTACTTAGTTACAGGGAAGTAGTAAGAGAGTGAGACAGACCATGAGAGATGAGAGGTTATAAATGACATTATAAGAAGTTTATAGGGGCCTATCAGTCTTGAGAATGGAAAGGAAATTTGGGGAGAGTTCCAAGTCTCTCGAATACCAGGTGTAATGAACTAATAAATACAATTAATTAACACTGTTTCTTTTGTATTTTGATCCAGCTTTAATCAACTAGTACCAGCGCTCCATCCAAGAATTGGGGAATTGAATCTTGAAGGACCTAGGAGCCATCTTGCATTCAGTAAGGGAGAAACACATTTTAGAATAAGTAAGAAAAGAGATGGCAAATTTCAGGAGGGAACTCAAGGAGGAGCCTAAAGAGATACCAAAATCTGAAGGGGAAAACGCTTATTGGTGGCTTACAAGGTGCAACATCATTTTGGGGCAATGGCAGGCTTGTTAATAGCGCGATAAAGCGGCGCAATAGCGCTTATAGCGTAGCGCCCTAGGAGCTCACCGCTACTCCACTATTCACCGCTATTTGCTGCTATTGTCCGCTATTCGCTGCTATAGCGCTAGAGAGTGTTTTTTGGGCTTGCCGCTACGCTACGCTTTCCGCCATTAACAACCCTGGGCCATGGTACATCTGAGGAGGAGAAGCTATCATAGGCTGCGAAGGCTCTGAGAGGTAGCAATTTGATTTGGTGGTTTGGGTGGAAATGGGCCCCACCAAATGCAACATTGTGGGAGTATGAGAAGTTTTTGCTCATGAGATTCTCGCAATCAGAAGTGTTAGCACTTGGCACTATAGCATGGGTATGGAGAACTATGAAGAATACATAAGGAGCAAACAAAAAATTCAATGAACAATCAAGATTCGATGCAAGAGACCAGAAGAGAAAGTCAAGTGAAGATTAAAAGGATCTATGAAGAAGCTTATAAACCCAGGACAGAGAAGAAACACAGGAAAATAGAAAGGATGGTCTGAATTTTAAAGAAAGTCCTTTCGGTAACGAAAGGGAGATGAAGAGTTAGAGTGAAATCACCCTGACAGGTAGTGAGAAGGTGGCGCGGAGAGGGAAGAGGCATGTGACAGCTATGAATCTTGGATTCTTGGATAGTCTAGTTAATCCACCGCCACTCTCGAATCTCCCTGCCCCCTGGCATGTATTTGACATGGAACGCACCTGAACCAATAATCACTACCAAGTTCTCCACCTTAAGTGTCAAACAAGCACCCCAGGCTGAAACTGTTGGACCATTGTGCACATAAGGTGGCATCGCTGCTTGAGTGGCAGAGAAAAAGCTAAGCAAGCTGCCATTCCTCTCTTAAGCAGCTATGTTCTTGAGGCGTCAAGAGGAAAGAGAGGAGGAACGCTGAGCATGCTAGCCCAGCAACCACCACCAGATCCTTCGAACAGCAGTTCTTATTCAATTGCCAAGGTGACTTCAATAACAGCAAGTATGATGGATGTTGCAGAGACAAGGGGAGAGGTGGTCACAACCTCGCATATGCATAGATGCGTGGTTCATGTGAAGTAACGTAGAACAAATTGATGGAGGGAGAAGCAAATATTCGACATGTGTATTTCACATGAGAATGAGGCGACTAACGAGAGAAGCTAGGGCAGAGTGTAGAGGATATACCATCCAACCACATGATGAAAGCCCAAATCGGAAAGTGAGGTTGAAGGCGCAATATCTGCTGGTTATTGGGTATTGTGTTTGGGGTTCATATGGGAATTTTTCAAAACTTCTACATATAGGAGCAAGGGTACATTTTAAAAGTCAGAACAAAAACTATCAAGTGTTTGGTCACTGACCCCAAATGGCAGTGCAAAGCTGGCAAACGTGACCATTGTTCCAAGGATGTGGGTCCTGACCTATTTGATAGTTTGCAGAAATATCAAGTCACAGACAAATGAGATCCAAATTGAAGTTTTGTGGCTATCCCAGCTTTGGACATTTAGCAAGAACCAATAGATAGTATTAGCAAGGTAGTGCTTATCAACTAGTTGGAGCTACAAGATTGTAAGGATTCATGGCAGTTAAGAATTCCTAAGCATTTACACTATCCTTCACTTTGAGGACAGGGTGAAACTTTAGGCAGGGAGTATTGATAGGTAACCTTAGTTAGTTAGTTAGTTAGTAGAATAGTTGGTTAAAGGGAGTCAATTAGAGAATGATAGAGACTAATTTATATAAGACTACCATCTTTCTATAATGTGAGCTACCATGACTTTCTTTAATGATCTCATTTCAAATTCTCTCTCTTGTCTTATGTGACCATTCTTCCATCATAACATTCATATCATTGCAACAATGAGCTTACCTTCTTGTTGGTTTGGCTCAATAGCGCCTAGCTTTTACCCATAAACATTCTAGGTCTTCTAAATGTGCAATGAAGTTTTCCTTTAAGCTTAAATGGTACTTTTCTATTGCAAAATATAGCCGAAGTATTTCTCCATTTTATCCGCCCTGCGGGGATCCATTTGGTATGATGTGATATGATATGTTCTTCAATTTTTTTCTCTAAGCTATAATTCAAGTGCTTCTTGGTAAAAATTGAGGAAAAGGCAAACTTAATGAAAAGTACAATTAATTTAATTACCTGTGTTTGTTAAGGATTAGAAGAGAAACAAAATGGCATTGGCACTCATTCCTCAAATTGGATCCTTCACCTACGGGGAAAACAACTAACACATGTTTTTGAAACATAATAGAACAGTATGTAAACAAGATGAAATATTTTTTGTTCCCATATGAAGTATTAAATGGTTCATTGCATCATGTTTCACTCTCTTAATTTAATTGATTCATTCCATCCATCCAGATATGCTTTCAACTTCACAAGTAATAATTATCATTTAAAACCAAAAATTCTATCACATGTCTCGCCTCCTTCAAGGTGAAAAACAATTCCATTATTGGGTCTTTATTTCTAACAAACCCACAATGACAGAGTATGCTAGTCTCTCTACTACTTAGTTGAAATAGTAAGTTTGAAATAGGAGGAAAGTAATAGTGAGGATCTTTGAGTTTGAAATCAATCTTTGAGTTTTCAGGAGTTCTAATTGGTAGATTGGGGGTTTTCCTTGTGGTTTAAAATGGGGAGAGCCTCCCTCCCTTCATCATCCATTTTTCTGCTTTGGTACCAAATGTTCAGAACAGATTTTAAAATGCATGAAATATAATCAAATGTCATGTTTCGGAATGCAATATAAACCAATGAACTCCAATTTAATCTCCAAGTTTACAATAATATCCTCAGAGTACCAATAACAATTATAGGCCAAATATACACATTATTTTCCTAAAGTAGTCCTCTCTTCTAACACTGTCATGTGGGAGGAAATGAAAAATTTATGTTAGATTCTAAAAGAACTCGTCGTAAGGAACGTACCGTGTATGCCATAGAAGACATTGGTTACGGCGGACCACCCTAAGCTCCGCAGCCGCGAGAACAAAAACATAACAGGCATCACCTGGGAATGAAAATCATTGCTCAGCATGAACTATAGGTCCCTAAATCCTAAAAACCAAAGAAGAAATTGAAGCAGAAATTAAAATAAGGACAAGAATTACAAATCAAAGTAAAATAAATCAATCATCAAATAATGTCATTGTAAATGTGAAAAGCATTGACTTCAAGTACAAATGCATAACATAAGACGAAGCATTAACGTCATGGAAGGTTGAGCACGGTGATGCAATGCGAGAACTGGAGAAGCACTGCCAGGGTTGGTTGTAGTACTTCATGTAGAGGAGACTGAAGAGAGGAAAAATAGAATGAAAAATTAAATGTTTAAGCATTATGTGTAGAAACTAGTAAATAGGCGATTGAGGAACGAGAGAGAACCTGAAAGTAGAAGAGTGGTGGTAGACGGTGGCGGTGGCGGTGACGGCGGAGAAGGTGAAAAATGTTAACGAAGAGGTCGCATGCAGTGTGAGTGAGTGGGAGCAGTGTGAAAAAACCTCACGGCGAGGCAGCGATCAACGGTTGCGGCCTGCGGGGAGAAGAGGCGAGAGTTTTTTTTTTCCCAGTCCCCCTTACCTTCCTTCTTTTTTTTCTTTAGTAAGTTTTTGGTCTGGATTTTTGTTTTTAGTCCTTAAAAAACAAAGTTGGGTTTTTGATCCCTCCCAATTTTTCATTTTTGGTATTTTTTTTTTAACGTGGCAAACATTAAATTAAACCATGGCCGGAATAGAAGTCAAAATATTTTTATTTTTGAGTTAAGAACTAAGAACTGAGTTCTTACCCGTCAAAAAAAAAGAACTGAGTTCTTGACCACTGAAGGAGGCTGACGTTGAGTTTTTAATTCTTGAAAATAAGAACTAATCAATAACTTTGTTAAAATATAATCATTCCTATAAGTCATTAGTTGAGGTGTCAGCTCCACAATTAAACTACAATATTTTATCCCCCCTTTCACCAGGTGAAGACACGTATCCCCTCCCTAATATTTTATTCCATTCATCCTCTCTCTCGCACTATCTCATCAATGCTTTTTCTCTTTCTCTCCCCCCCCCAACCTCCTCTTTAATTGCGGCGTCTTCTTTTATTCTCCCTCTTTTATTTTCCCTTCTCCCTTTTTCTCGATTTCATTCAGCCTCTTTCAGTTTTGTCGTGCCCCCATTGATTGTTCCTATGATGGTTATGGCATCGCCGCCCAATCATCCCTCCCAATGTCCTTCGCACCACCCATCAATTGTTTTGAGTTTTTTTCAAAAAAAAAAATCTCCATTTGTGCCCAATCATAGTTTCTCATTTGATTTTTCAGCTTATGTTGTTCAAATTTCAAATTTTCTACCCCTCAATCCCTTCTATATAAGGCCCTGAGGTCTGAACCCCATAATTCCAAACCCTCTTTGATTGCTTCTTCTCCTTTTTCCTGAGTTATTTTCAAGCACTATAGCGATGGCTCTTAGGGTTGACGATGTTTCATCAATTGATGCTTCAAAAGAAACCTAGTCCATCGTGGTCAAGGTTCTTCGTCTGTGGTTAACTCCAAGCTACTCGGGCTCTAAACTACCTTCGTCGTTAGAGATGGTTTTCATGGATGCCAAGGTTTTGATTTTTCCCCAAACCCTCTTCGATCTTCGATATTTTCCTTCCCTTATTGTTTAGTTTTCATTCAGTTTTCCGCCTCTTGCTATTTTCTAATTGTTTGTTTCTTTATTTCTGTTTTAAGGGTGCTAAAATTCATGCTTCCATAAGGCGAACGTTGGTCTATAGGTTCCAAAATTTGCTCACTGAGGGTCGTGTCTACCAGATCTCATTTTTTGGTGTTTGTGAGAACGGTGGTGATTTCAGGACGACCCCCCATCCGTACAAGGTCAATTTCCATATGCATACCACTGTGAGGATAATGACAAGCACCCCCATCACTGGAAACCCGTTCTCATTCATGCCTTTGTCTGACTTTGTGTTCAAAGATCCAGACATGTCCTTCCTTATAGGTTTTTGTTTATCTTTTTGTAATTTTCCTTTTTTCCCTGACAACGTTTTCCCTAAAAATTGTTTATTGTATTTTGGCAGATGTTATAGGTATCCTTACCGGGTCATCTGGTGAGCATGAGTTTGAAAAACATGGGAGAATGCAAAAGAGGATTACACTAGAACTTGATCAAGGAGGGTATGTTTAACTTAGTTTATAATTGCATCATATATGTCATGTTATCAAATTTTGAAATGTTTTTTTTTTTGTATTTTTTAGGGTTCACATTGAGGCTGCTTTTTTTGGGAAATATATGGATGAAATTGTTGGGCAATTGGCATCTGGGGACATGACTAACGCTGTTGTTGTGGTTCAATTTGTCAAAATAAAGCCTTTCAAAGGTATTGTTTTTGTTTCCCCTATCTTTGTTGGCTATTTCATTTTCTATGCATATGATTATTGACCCTTTCCTTCACTGTAAATTTTTTTTTATCGTTCACAGGAAAGCCTAGCATTCAGAATGTTTATGGGGCTACCAAGATCCTGTTTAATCTTGTTGTTGATGAAGCTGCTCCTCTTCGAGAAAGGTTAATCACTTTATCTGTTTTGTTCTCTTCCTTCCGTGTATCTAATATGTCTAACGTTTTTGGTGTGCTTATAGGTTTTTTGAGATGAATGACCTTGCTGCTCAAGTCCTTAGCCAGCTTCAAGATTCTGGAAAAATGTCTCCTGCAGAGGATTTTCTACGTCAAAATGAAGGGAAAACAATTGACCAAATCAAAGACTTGGTTGAGGTTTGATTTTTTTTTTCATTTGACTTTTTGTTTTCGTTATGTTATTTGTTTCAATATTTAACTAAGTAACTCCTATTTGTTTTTCAGAAATGAGTTTGTGTTGTTCTTGCCATTGTTAAGTTCATTCTTGATGATTACAGTTGGTACTATCCTGCTTGCAAGTGTAACAAAAAGGTGTACCCAGCAGAAGACATGTACTTTTATGAGTCTTGCGTTCGCCATGTTGTTACAGCAATTCCTAAGTACAAAATTCGCCTTAGGGTTATGGATGCAAGGATTCTACTATTTTTTTCTCTTTGATCAAGAAGCTCACAATCTTATGAATAAACCATGTGCTGAGTTGGTTGAGAAATCTAATAAGGTAATATTCGTATACTAGCACTTTAAACCCTATTAATAACTTAAATTAATTTCATTTTCTTCTCTATTCAATTGCAGGACCCAAATGATTCCCAGGTTCCAATGGAATTTTGAATTCGATTGACAAATCCTTCTTATTCAAGATTGAGGTGGACAACAGTTCCAATACATGGTTTGAGCCATCCTATAGAGTGAAAAGAATCTGTGCCGATCCTGAGGTAATTTCCCAGTTTAAGATTGCAAACCCCCAATTAGATGGTTCCCCTCCCTGTTGAAGGTATGAAAAACGGTAGAAAGGGGGGGTTTGAATAACGTTTTCAGTACAAAACTTCCACCTTAAAGATTTTGACAAATCTTTCGAGAACTTAAGTGCTAACGATAAGAGATAGAGAAGCACACAAGGATTTTATCCTGGTTCACTTGATAAATCACTCAAGCTACTCCAGTCCACCCGTTAAGGTGATTTCTTCCTTCTTAGAATGAAGGCAATCCACTAATCAGGTAAGAGTTACAACTGCACTTGAAACCTACAAGTGACTAACAATTACACTGACTTAGCTCACACTAAGATTCACTCTCTTAGTCTTCTCTAGGATCCGATCAACCTTGATCTCCTAAAGGAACTAAACAAACTGTTTATCAAAGAAATGTTTACAAGAGATTTGCTTCTAAAAAGCTAATAGTAAACTCAATGAATTTCAGATGAAAGAAGGCTTAGAATATTTTGAATATGTCTTGCGCGTATGTGTTACTTCTCTACTGCTTCTTTCAATCTTCAGCCTCTATATATACTCCAAGGATTAGGGTTGAGCGTTGCATGGGAAATGCTACCGTTGGAGGGCAGTTCTGGAAAATCCAGCTTCTGCTGTGGCTGAGAACGTTAGGTAGGTCGTCAGGAAGGTACACTTGCTTTTGTACTTGGATAGCGACTTGACCTTTTAACCTAGGAGACTTCTGATCAGGGGAATACTTCATATTGGAACTTGTGAAGCCGGTTGATCAGAGTCAGAGGGAAAGCACAGATCCTCTGACCATTGTATCTTCTGATTCTGAACTCAGAGGGAAGAACATGGCCTTCAGAGTTTCTTGCTTCTGGACTTCAGAGTTTCCACTATTCAGCTTCTGGATCTTCAGAGTCTTCTACACCATCAGAACATATGAACCTTCAGTGTTTCTTGGTTATCAGAACTTCTGGATCTTCAGAGCTTCTAGCGACTGAGTCCACATCAGAGTTTGTATAGCTTCAGAACTTCTGAAGCTTTTCCACTGTTCATACTGAACATGGTGAATGCGAAAGCGTTGCTTGGGTTACTCTTTATACATAGTGCTTCTGATTTGTGTGAGATTGAGTTGAGGTCAGAGCCTGTAAATAGCACACTCAGAAAAACACGTTAGAGTACCACAATTGTTCATATCAAAAGGTTAACTTGTAATCATCAAAACATAGAGTTGTACTACTCGATCAAAACTTGATCTTACAATCTCCCCCTTTTTGATGATGACAAAACTAGGATTTTTGATGAACAATTCTTAAACATTAAACTGAATTCACTCAGAGTTTAGAGATATAGAATAAGACTTATCCTGATGTGAATAGTTTATCTTGCTCATTCTGAATTCAAGTCACTGCTTGATTCTGAACTTAGCTCCCCCTGAATCTAATACTTGATGAAAACGTTAGTAAAGTCTAGATTCTGAGCTAAATAATATAAGAGTTCAGAGTGAAAAACTTATGACATAGATGAAAATCGAGTAAACAGAGCGCATAAGTAATCAGAGTCACGGACAAGGTATCAGAGTCTTTGGTATCAGAGTCAACTTATAATCACTTCAGAAGAAGTGGAATGTATTCCTTGTATTTGCCCAGTGACACATCTATGGTCATGAAGGTGGAACTCTTAAAATCTCCAAAAGAGAAATAAATCATACTAACACATCTTACACATCAAAAACTGGGTTTACTCCCCCTTTTTGTCATAAGCAAAAAGCCTGGGGTGTGAAAAACTTAGCTTGAAGTACAAGGTACTCCCCCTTAGAGAAGGTCTAAGTTTAAAGAAAACGAAAACGATGTAAGAATCAGAGTTAGGCGAAATAAATAAAAGAGTTAATGCAAGGGATGAACGTTTACCACCGGTCAAGTGAGTAAATAGAAGGGTCAGTTACCAAGAACTTAACCTCGAGAAACTGTAGGAGCATTAACTTGCAGAGAGAAAGTGAAGCCTATAAAAAGCGTTGGAGAGAAAGGTAAGCTTCACACCTCGAACAATTTTCAGTAAAAAAGAATGGCATCATACAACGTAGCACTAGAAGAGCTGAGGAAGAAGGCCTTTGAAGAGGACTTGTTCCTGAACATCAGGCATCCAGAGGGTACAACGACCATCTCGGAGCTAACACGGACACTGCTGGAAGAGGACCTGCGTCCAGAGTTGGAGAGAGACCTGAAGGAATTTCTTGCCTTCGTGGAGGAGGTGCAAGAACTCAGCCGGCTTGAACTCAAGCTGCTGGAAGAGAAAGAGTGTTTGGAAGAGAAGCTCAAGACTTCAGAAGAGATTCTGGAGAGGGATGAGCTAAAGAACAGGCTCAGCAACATCCAGCATGTACTGGAGCGTCTGGAGAAAGATAGGTCAGAGCAGCGCCAGGAGTGCAGAAGAATGAGGAGAGATCCTCCATTCTAGACTTTATAGGGAAGTAATGTATGATGTAAACATAAAAAGATTATGAATAAAACGAGTTTAGCAAACATATGTGACACAAGTATATAGATATGCATATATAATCACAAACGAACAAATTAAAAAGGAAACAGAGTTTAACAAAAGGAAAACAAAGTTAACGAAAAAGAAGAAAAAGAAGAGATCCTAAAACTAAGGTTTGTCAGTGCGTCGCAGAAGTTCCATCATCATGTGCTTCATCTCAATCAGCATGGATTCATGAGTGTCAAGACGTTGTTCCATGATGTCGAGTCTGGATGAGCTTGGCTGAGTAGAACTGGAAGGAACATTCTGAGCAGCTTGAGGATCTGGAATGGAAGCAGAAGCAGCAGGAGTAAACACAACTGGTGCAAGTGCTTGGCATCTAAGAGCTTCAGCCTCAGCTTCAAGTCGCTCTGCCTCAAGTCTGGCTTGTTCAGCTTGAGCTGCTGCCTGACGTGCAGCTTCTTCTACTTGTTCTTTCTTTCTCTTGGCTTCTTCAATAGCTTCAAGAAGCTTATTTCTCTGTTCTTGTTCATGAAGAGCCACCCTTCGAGCAAACATTTGCTTTGCAGCCTCAATGCTCTGACTTCCCTCTGCATGCAGGAGCTGCATCATAATTGGAACTTGAGCCACTAGCCAAGTGCTCAGATTGTTCCACTCATCAGCCACACTTTCAGCATTCTCACCGAGGTCAGTCTGACCGTGCACATTGCGGAGCCTCAAGGAGGCTTCATGATAGAAAATATTGATGCACTCAGAGAGAGATGTGGGTTGAAGGTGAGTATAGGGAATTATGGAGAGGTTGGTTTCAGGAGAGGCTGGGTGATTGCTGCTATGAGCTTCAGAGACACCTTGTGGAGAACCAATGTTAATCATGGGAACATTGGGTTCAGAGGTTCCAAGGTGAGGGTCTGAAGTTTCAACCAGAGGATGAGGTGATCTAACCGAGGATTGGTTAGACACTGAATGTTCGGGTTCAGGTTCTGGTTGAATAGGCTCTTGTTGGTCAGGGACAGGGTGAGCTTGTTGAACCAAGGGGTCTGCCTCTTGTAAAGGATTAGCCAAGATAGGTTCATCTGGGTCTACTAGACGTTCAGGTCTAGGGCCAGGATATCTCCTAGGGCTTGGACAAGTTAGGTAATATTCTTCCAAGGTAGACACCTTTTCTTTTCTAACCTCCATGAATTTTCGAATGGATTCAGAGTTATTGGAGGGAGTAGAATCAGCAACATTGGTTGGGAAGGATACATGTGTAAAGGCTGTTGAAGAGTCTGTATCCGTGGTTCTAGCAGCAGGACGTGCTGATGCTCTGGGAGCAGAGTGATCAGACGTTCTGGGTTGTGGTTCTGTTTGGTTTGGCTCGGGTTGTTCATGGATGATTGGTTCAGAAAGTAATGGGTCGTACAGAATGGTGAGAAGAGAGGTTGGTTCTTCTGACCTAGAGGGTTGGTTCTGAAGCAAATTCCAGAGAGGTGCTTCAGTAGGAGAAGGTTGAAAGAAGGAAGATCTTGGGGAATGTGGTGGAGTGGTGGTTTGTGCGGCTGGCTGGGATTCAGGAATAGGAGTGAGGGGATTGGAGGAGTGTTTGAGCATAGCAGAAATAGGGAGTGCATCAAATAAATTCAAATCATCATCAGAAGCAAGTGCAGGCTTACTTGAATGTGCTGATGATCGAGTCACTCTGGCAGGAGGTTCAGTCCTTCTGACCACTTCAGCAGCTGGTTCCACCCGAGTAGGCTTCACCACGATTCTGACCTTCTTCTTCTTCTTCTTTGGAGGACCATCCTCACTATCACTGTCATCACCATCATCAGGCTTTCTCTTCGTCTTCTTGACCAGAGGGACATCAGATTCCTCTGAGGATTCTTCCAGAACCATCTTCCTCTGAGCTTTCTTCTTGGGAGGAGAAGGAAACTCTGGAGCTGGCGGCAGTCTGCTGAAGAATTCATCAAGATCAATTTCGAATCCTTGAGCCCTTAGGTCTTCAACATAGCATCTGATGGCGTCAGGATTGTCTGCTTGAGTCCACAGAGGGTAGTCATTCAGAGGCATCCTTCTGCTTCTGATCTCAGAAGATGTGTCTTCATGAGCAGGAGCAATCTTCTTCTGGACCAAACCCATCTTCTTCAGAGAATTTGCAGTGAAGACATCACTGACAATGGTGCTCAAATCCTCTGTGCAACCAGCATTGATCAGATTTTGAATGAGGCCACTCTCAATCAAGAGATCAGACAACAGTCTCCCAAAGGGGATATACTTGATTGCTGACTTGATGGAGGCAGTAGTCCTAGACTTCCGGATACATTCCTTCAAGTAGGAGAACAGGAAGTAGGGAAGGCAGATCTTCCTCTTGTCTTGGATGAAGAACAACATCGCCTTCTGGTTGAAGTTGATGTAGTCTGGGGAACTGCCCTTCGGTCTCTGGTTTATGCAGTTGAGCAGGATCTTGTGCCAGATCCTGAGTTTGGGGTGAAGGTCCATCACTTTGTAACTCGTCTTGCCCGGTTTGTAAGTGGTGTACAGGGCCTGGTTGGTTTTGTCTTTGGTGCTGGGTTTCAGCTTCGACTCAGTGAATTGGAACCGATACCCATAAGCAGTGTCTGCACCTAGCAGATTCACGAATGACTTCTCCGTGATGATGATCTTTCTGCCAAGAATGTGAGAGACCACCTGAGTATTATCGCAGTCTGCGTGCTTCCAGAATTCCTTTACCAGTTTCTCATACACCGGTCCTCGAAGTCGGTTGAAGTAGTTTCCCCAACCTTGAGCTTGGACTTCAGGACGAAGATCATACCCATTTGCAGCCAGGTTGTCGAGGTCGAATCTCCATTCTGCCAGGACTTGAAGTTCCTCAGGAGCAAATACGCAGTGAACGGCACAGCCCCGTTCTGCAATTGGAACAATCTGCTCTTGAGCTTGAACTTGTTCTTGTGCCGGGTTCTCAGAGCCCCTTTGACCCGTTGCTAGACCAACTACCATGTGAGGGAACTGAGGTGCATCTGCATTAGATCTTCTGGTTTGTCTTACCATTTTGAAGAGGTTGAAGGTTTGAGGTAGAAGATGAAGGTTGAAAGATGAAGAGAGATCGAGAGAGAAATCGAGAAAAAGGCGGTTTTGAAAAGCAGAGAGAGCGAGAGTGAAAACCGGAAGTGAAAGAGAACGTGTGTGTATAGTGGGTTTTATCAAATAACCGTTGTTGATTCAAAAAGCACTTTAAGATCAACGGCTGAAAATTAAAGATAGATAGTAACAGTAAAATACACAAATCACACACAGGAGATAAGCATATCTACACGCAATCATAACAGACTGTCACACGGGCACAAGGAACTATGCATCAGAAATTCTGACACACGTGTTGTTGTCTCAGCTTC
Source organism: Lotus japonicus (assembly GCF_012489685.1). Classification (NCBI taxonomy): domain Eukaryota; kingdom Viridiplantae; phylum Streptophyta; class Magnoliopsida; order Fabales; family Fabaceae; genus Lotus; species Lotus japonicus. The sequence continues at coordinate 55,829,793 of NC_080043.1, read as the reverse complement.
AGAGTCAGTACCAGTGGGCACACACACTCTGATTGAGTTACCTTCTGAACTAGACATCTTCTGATCAAGAAGTATCATAGTCAGAGGTTCTGATCCATCTTCACTCTGGACAAAAGTCCATGTTTAGATTTTTCAGAATAAAATTAAATCTATCCTCTGCTAAGGGCTTTGTAAAGATATCTGCCCATTGATGGTCAGTATCAACAAACTTCAGAAGAAGTACGCCCTTCTGTACATAATCTCTAATAAAGTGATACTTTACCTCAATGTGCTTTGCCCTTGAATGTAGGATAGGATTCTTACTCAATGAGATTGCAGCAGTGTTATCACAATAGATTGGGATATTGCTCTCAAGGATCTGATAATCCTCCAGCTGATGTTTCATCCAGAGCATCTGAGTGCTGCATATTGCTGCTGAGATATATTCTGCCTCTGCAGTTGATAGTGCAATGGTTGATTGCCTCTTGCTTGCCCATGAGACTAGATTGCTTCCCAGAAATTGACAATTTCCGGAAGTACTTTTTCTCTCTGTTCTATCTCCAGCATAATCAGCATCACAATAACCTGAAAGCTTATACTCTGATGTTTTCTTATACATCAAGCCAAGGTTAGTGGTGCCTTTCAGATACCTTAGGATCCTCTTAACAGCAGTTAAGTGGGTTTCCCTTGGATCTGATTGGAATCGAGCACATAAATGAACACTAAATAGTATGTCTGGCCTAGATGCAGTTAAGTATAGAAGTGAACCTATCATGCCACGATAGAGCTTCTGACATACTTTACCACTTATATCTTCTTTCTCCAGAATGCATGTTGGATGCATTGGAGTCTTGGCCACTGTAGATTCCAGCATATTGAACTTCTTCAGAAGTTCTTTAGTGTACTTGCTCTGATGGATATATGTTCCTTCTGGTGTTTGATCAACTTGTATTCCCAGAAAGTACTTTAATTCTCCCATCATACTCATCTCAAATTCAGCCTGCATCATCTCAGAAAATTCTTTGCATAGAGATTGATTAGCAGAACCAAATATAATATCATCAACATAAATTTGCACAATTAAGATATCATCTTTATAAGTCTTGCAAAAAAGAGTTGTATCTACTTTACCCCTTACAAACTCATTCTCCAGAAGGAATGAGCTAAGTCTCTCATACCATGCTCTGGGAGCTGGCTTCAGACCGTAGAGTGATTTCTTCAATTTGAACACATGGTCTGGTTTCTTTTCATCTTCAAAACCTGGGGGTTGATGAACATAGACTTCCTCTGAGATATAACCATTTAGGAAGGCACTCTTTACGTCCATCTGATGTAGAACTATGTTGTGATTTACTGAGAAAGAGATCAACAGTCTGATTGCTTCCAGTCTTGCTACTGGAGCAAATGTTTCAGTGTAGTCTATTCCTTCCTGCTGGCTGTAGCCTTGAGCAACTAGCCTTGCCTTATTTCTGACTACATCTCCTTTCTCATTCAGCTTGTTTCTGAATACCCATTTCGTTCCAATAACATGGACACTCTCAGGCTTCTTCACTAAGCTCCAAACATCGTTCTTGGAAAATTGATTCAATTCTTCTTCCATGGCCAGAATCCAATCCTTGTCCTGAAGAGCTTCATCTATGGACTTGGGTTCAATTAAGGACACCAATCCTTTCAGACTCAGCAAGGTCTCTTCAGAGGGTCTGAAGGCAGATCTGGTTCTGACTGGTTCGTCTTTGTTGCCTAGAATCAATTCCTTAGGGTGAGCTGCAGTGATTCTGCTCTTCTTCAGAGTTTGTGAGTTAGAGGGACCAGCTTCTTCCTCTGGTTCATCTTCCTCTGGCTCAACTTCCTCTGGAGCTTTGCCTTTGTCAGAAACATTAATGCTTAAATCTGCAAACTTTTCAACTAGCTTTGACTGGTCAGAGTCAAGCTTATCATCAAATCTAACATGAATAGATTCTTCAATAGTCTTAGCATCAGTATTATAAAATCTAAAACCTTTAGATCTATCAGAATAACCAAGTAATAGACACTTAGAAGACTTAGCATCAAATTTATGCAATCTATCCTTAGTATTGAGAACATAACAAACACAGCCAAAAGGATGAAAATAAGAAATGTTGGGTTTTATGTTCTTCCACAATTCATAAGGAGTCTTATTCAGAATTGGTCTCACAGAGATTCTGTTCTGAATGTAACATGCTGTATTTACTGCCTCTGCCCAAAAATGCTTAGCCATGCCAGTTTCTTGGAACATGGTTCTAGCCATCTCCTGAAGAGTTATGTTCTTCCTCTCAACAACACCATTTTGTTGAGGAGTTCTGGGACAAGAGAAATCATGTGCAATTCCATAGGAATCAAACAGACTCTCAAACTTGTCATTCTCAAACTCTCCACCATGGTCACTTCTGACACGCACAATCCTACAAGCCTTCTCGTTTTGCACTTGAGCAATGAAGGTAGAGAACACAGCATGAGACTCATCCTTGCGGGTTAGAAACTTTACCCATGTCCAGCGGCTATAGTCATCAACGATAACCATCCCATATCTCTTGCCACCTATAGACTCAGTTTTCACTGGTCCAAAAAGGTTGATATGCAGAAGTTCCAACGGCCTTGAGGTTGAGACAACATTCTTTACCTTGAAAGGGACTTTTGTGAATTTGCCTTTCTGACATGCTTCACAAAGAGCGTCTGAAGCGAACTTCAGATTGGGTAAGCCCCTGACAAGGTTTAGCTTGCTCAGCTGAGAAATCTTTCTCATACTGGCATGCCCTAACCGTCTATGCCATACCCACTGCTCTTCATTAACAGACAGAAGGCACTTCACATTCTGAGCCTCCAACTCAGATAATCTGATCTTATAGATGTTGTTCTTCCTCTTGCTGTTAAATAGAACAGAGCCATCGATCTGACTTACAGCCCAGCAGGACTTTTGATTGAATATAACATCATAACCCTTGTCAGCTAATTGACTTATAGACAATAAGTTATGTGTTAAGCCGTCTACCAATAAAACATTATCAATGCATGGGCTACTATCTACACAAATAGTACCAGTACCAACAATTTTACCCTTTTCATTTCCTCCGAAGCCAACTTCGCCTCCAGGCTTAAGTTTCAGCTCTCGGAACATACGCTTTTCTCCCGTCATGTGACGCGAGCATCCACTGTCCAGATACCATGATTGGTGTTTCAGTGGAGCTATCAAGGATATCTGCAACATAGATAATCTTGTCCTTAGGTACCCACTTTCTGGGTCCTCTTTTGTTAGTTACCCCAGAGGTTCTGATCACCTTGGGTGTCTCAACATAATATTTTAAAGGAATATTTGCATGATATTTAGTCATAGAGAAAGATCCCTTTTTAAGAGGATGTTTAGCAACTTTAGCAGGTACAGGATCAGGCAATATGGTACCAGAGGGAACAAAGCATTCATACAAGGATTTAGCTTTAGACACAGAAGGCTCATTTCTAATTGGTTTAGAATAGCCAATGCCATGCATTCCATTTCTGCTTACGCCATAGATCATTGAAGCCATTAAGCTTCTATCCACGCTTTTAGCTAGGAATCTTTGAAAAGACTTTTCATACTTAGATTCATTTCTACAATCAGAGGCATCACAGGCAACAATTTCTTCTAACTTAGCAATCTGGTTCTTAAGCACAGAGTTAGAATTTACCAAAGCATGATTTTCATTTTTCAAATCAGAAATAATTTTCTCATGTTCAGAAGGAGTCTTGGAGACAGCAGATAAGTTCTTTTTCAACTTTTTATGCTTAGACAATAAAGAGTTATACTTATCCATGATATCAGACAAAGCATGTTTCAGTTCAGAGGTAGAGAAAGAAGCAAATACCTCATTTTCATCGTCTGAGTTAGGATCTCCTTCTGATTCTGAGTCAGAGTCAACAGCTTCCTTTGACTCTGCTCCTTTGTCTTTGACAATGGCCATGAGTCCTTGGACTTCACCATCAGAGTCAACATCCTCTGACTCTGATTCATCGAATGTCACCATCAGACTCTTCTTGGTCTTGAAGTGCTTCTTTGGCTTCTTGTCTTTCTTCAACTTTGGACAATCACTTTTGTAGTGCCCAGATTCTTTGCACTCAAAACATGTGACTTCCTTGATTGAAGACTTCTTCTGGCCTGAGGACTCATACTTTCCTTTTGCCTTTCCAGAGCCTTTGAACTTGCTCTGCCTGTGCTTCCAGATGCGGTTGTCCCAGTTTAAGATTGCAAACCCCCAATTAGATGGTTCCCCTCCCTGTTGAAGGTATGAAAAACGGTAGAAAGGGGGGGTTTGAATAACGTTTTCAGTACAAAACTTCCACCTTAAAGATTTTGACAAATCTTTCGAGAACTTAAGTGCTAACGATAAGAGATAGAGAAGCACACAAGGATTTTATCCTGGTTCACTTGATAAATCACTCAAGCTACTCCAGTCCACCCGTTAAGGTGATTTCTTCCTTCTTAGAATGAAGGCAATCCACTAATCAGGTAAGAGTTACAACTGCACTTGAAACCTACAAGTGACTAACAATTACACTGACTTAGCTCACACTAAGATTCACTCTCTTAGTCTTCTCTAGGATCCGATCAACCTTGATCTCCTAAAGGAACTAAACAAATTGTTTATCAAAGAAATGTTTACAAGAGATTTGCTTCTAAAAAGCTAATAGTAAACTCAATGAATTTCAGATGAAAGAAGGCTTAGAATATTTTGAATATGTCTTGCGCGTATGTGTTACTTCTCTACTGCTTCTTTCAATCTTCAGCCTCTATATATACTCCAAGGATTAGGGTTGAGCGTTGCATGGGAAATGCTACCGTTGGAGGGCAGTTCTGGAAAATCCAGCTTCTGCTGTGGCTGAGAACGTTAGGTAGGTCGTCAGGAAGGTACACTTGCTTTTGTACTTGGATAGCGACTTGACCTTTTAACCTAGGAGACTTCTGATCAGGGGAATACTTCATATTGGAACTTGTGAAGCCGGTTGATCAGAGTCAGAGGGAAAGCACAGATCCTCTGACCATTGTATCTTCTGATTCTGAACTCAGAGGGAAGAACATGGCCTTCAGAGTTTCTTGCTTCTGGACTTCAGAGTTTCCACTATTCAGCTTCTGGATCTTCAGAGTCTTCTACACCATCAGAACATCTGAACCTTCAGTGTTTCTTGGTTATCAGAACTTCTGGATCTTCAGAGCTTCTAGCGACTGAGTCCACATCAGAGTTTGTATAGCTTCAGAACTTCTGAAGCTTTTCCACTGTTCATACTGAACATGGTGAATGCGAAAGCGTTGCTTAGGTTACTCTTTATACACAGTGCTTCTGATTTGTGTGAGATTGAGTTGAGGTCAGAGCCTGTAAATAGCACACTCAGAAAAACACGTTAGAGTACCACAATTGTTCATATCAAAAGGTTAACTTGTAATCATCAAAACATAGAGTTGTACTACTCGATCAAAACTTGATCTTACACCTGTCTTCTTTTGTCAACTCCTAGCTCCGGTGCAATCCCAGAAGCTTCTTCTTCAAGTTTTTCAAAGGTGGTTGGTTGTATAATCTGAATTTTTTTTTCTGTAATTTTTTTTCTGATTGGTGTGGGATCTCATATATATTTTTCTTCATTTAAGAATCTTAGTGAAGATTTTAATGTCGCTGGTGACCCTAATGTTGGCAATTCATCCAATTCTCCTGTTGTTGATTTAAGTAAGGATAGCCAAGAAGACTCAATTGTTTTGGCCTCTGTCCATGAATTGAAGATGCAGTACTCATCAAATGCAAAGTCCTTTCATGGAAAGCCAGAAATTAAATACAAAGACAAGGTCAATAACCTAATCCCTTGCAAGGTGGTTTATTTACTTTTTTCTTGATTGCCCTTACTAATTGTTCTATTTTTAATTACTTAGGTTCTCTATGGGGCTAACGCGTCAAAGTCTGTTGATGTTGGAAGTTCTGACTCTAAGTTGTCAGCAATGGTAAACCCTGAATCTGCTGCTGTGGATTTGGGTCCTCTATATGTCAGAGTTGAGACTGTATCCTCTGCTTCCAATAACCATGAAATGGTGCTATGATTACTTATTATTTATAATTGCAATTTCATTCAGTTTATTGCAAAATTGTTAATATAATTTCATTCAATTTATTGCAGAATTGTTTATTTCTATGTTTAAATTATTTCAGGTTGTAGGCTAGGAGGTTAAAGTTAATCTTAAGAAAAAATCTGTTGCTAATAGGAAGGTAAACTCTGTGACTAAGCTGAAAGGAACTTCTCCCCCAGATAAGAATGAGGTGGTTTGATTATTAATCTTTTATTTCAAGTTACTTTGTTTTCATTTATCTCATTTATGTTCTAATTGTTTTATTTTCAGGTTAAGGATGATGAGGTTGATGAGAATATCAAAGTTGCAGTCCATATCAATGACTTTTCTCAGGAACCCCTTCAGGCTGAGAATAATGATTCACCTTCATCCAAACGCCCTATCCCTGTTGATGCTGATGTCGTTGCAAGTGTTGTTGGAACCAAGAAGCCATTGAAGATTGTTAAGAAGGAGAAAATGTGAAAGATCGTTTTGCTTATGGAAGTCAGTTTTGTCCGTTGGTGTTTTTTGTTGGTTCTATGAGCCATGTATTCCCTTTTAAGAACTTTGGTTTATTTCTTTGTCTTTTTTTTAATTCTGTTTCAAGTTGCTCATTGAGTTGTGTTTAATGGGTGTAATGACTGTTTAAGTTGTTATTACTTTCATCCTTTTTTATGATTGCAATGTTTTAATTTTCTATGACTGTTCACCTATGGTTAATTGCAATGATTGTATTCTTATGGTTTCAATGTTTTGATTTTTCATCCTTTTTGTTGTAATGTGTTCATTTAATTTTCATAACCTATCATATGTAAAATAGAGTCTCTATAAAAGTGGATTAATCTTAGGTTTCAAAAGGTAAATGAAATCTGAAATTGATATTAACTTCTGTTGCAACAATAAATAAAATAAGATTGACAATTTTTGTGGAAAAGTAGTTAATAGAAAGGATGAATTAAATATAAAGTGCTGAAAACAATATATATCCTTGTTATTGAAATCCCTTTACTATGGGATTGAAACAAATATTTTTTTATTCATTGCATTCGTTTTTAAATGTTGAGCATTGTGTGTAGAAACTAAGTAAATAGGCGATTAAGGAACGAGAGAGAACCTAAAAGTAGAATAGTGGTGGTTGACGGCGGTGGTGACGGCGGAGAACGTGAATAATATTAACGAAGAGGGTCGCATGCAGTGTGAGTGAGTGAGAGCAGTGTGAAAAACCTCACGGCGAGGCAGCGATCAACGGTTGCGGCTTGCGGGGAGAAGAGGCGATAGCTTCTTTTTTTTCCGTCCCCTCCTTCCTTCTTTTTTTCTTTTTTCTTGAGTAAGTTTTTGGTCTGGATTTTTGTTTTTAGACCTTGCAAAAAAATAAATTGGGGTTTTCGTCCCTCCAAATTTTTCATTTTTCGTACTTGATGTTAAAGTTTTTTTCGAACTTTAACAAAAGTCTACATTGACCTCATGTGACATTTTTGGAATATGCCTCATTTTCATGTTTAGTTATTACAACCAAATTTGTGGGTTCTTTGTCCCTCCAAAATTACCAGTTTTATTTTGAGCTATTGATGGTAAGTTTTTCATACAAATCCACCACAAGCACTCTCTCCCCCAACCCATGGTCCCCCCCGCCCACCTCTTCCGACATGGCTACTCATCTTCATCACCATCCTCCACCATCTCCTCCCCTTTCCCCACTCACCTGTTCTCCTTCCTCAGTTCCCCCTCTCCTAACCCTGTCCCTCACTTTTTCCTTGTCCCCCCAGCTCCGCATTTCCCCCACCTTCTCCCTCTCCCCTTCTCACCCCACCTTATCTCCCAAGATCTGCCCACACCCTCTCTTGTCCCACCCCCCTAAGAAATAACCTTTGACCCAACAATTTTGCATCAACTTCGACTTGGCACTAAACCACACTACCTACGATGTTTGAGAACAAGATGATGGAGGGAAATTGAGCTTCGACAGAGAGGAGGGTCCCTTGGTCCAATTGTCTCGCTAGGGTGTAAAGAACGACATCAGGAGTTGGATTGGTGAAGGATTTTAAAATTAGGGTAAAGACCCCAAGTTGAACTTTCTTCCATTTCTTTCATTAATTGGTTGACGAGTGGAGGTTTATGGATGTTGGTGGTTCGCATGGCCGCTTTAGAGTAGTGATTGATAATAAATGGTTGGGACAAAGGTAGGTGGACAGTGGTTTCTCATGTACTGGCAAAACATTCTTCTAGTGTTGTCTTCGTGGGAGTAGTGGGGAAAGAGGAGAGAGGTGTGAGGGGAGAAGGGGAGATGTGAGCTATGCTACTTGGGTGAATGAGATAGGGGTAAAAAGTAGAACCAGTGAGCGGAGGGAAGGGGGGAGGTGAATGAAAGGGGGGCTGAGGGAGGGAAAAGGTGGACATCGACACCAATACATTTTGCAGCTAGTCCCTGGTAAACCATCACCCCCGATCGATCATTACTCTCCAGCCACCATGCGAACCACCAATATCCATAAACCTTCACCTTTCAACCAATCAATGATAAAATTAAAGGAAAATTCAACTTCAGATTTTCACCCCTGTCGAAAACCCTACATCGATCCAATTGCTAATGTGTCGTTGTTGGACCCCGTTAAGACCACTGAAGCAAGAGAACCTCTTGTCTGCTTAAGCTCGATCTCCCTCCCTTGTCTCTCTCTCCGCACTCGTTGATAGCTAGCTCGCCCTGAAGTTTTTTTCACACTGCTCCTACTCAATCTCACGGCATGTGACCACATCAACTCAACTTTGTCAACCCAACTTCGCTACTCATCCCCTCTTAAAAGTTGAACACAACACCAACATTTTATATGTGGAAGTAAAGATAATTCCTGCCGGTTAACTTCATGATTTGTTTAACGCACAATCCTCATAGGACATTTTAGTTGCTTTCTTTGTTTTAATCTTGGATGGCTGGAGCAAGAAAATATCATAACAGTTGAAAAGTGAAACAGTGAAACTATAAACAGTTATTATGAACAGATTCTTAAAATCAACTGGTTCACCTTATCTCATTATAAGGAAACGATAAAATTTGTTAAAAACTCACTATTGTAAGCTGCAATAGTTCTAGAACTTGTGATATCAAGACGAAAGTAAAAATGGAGTGAGATAGAAAAGTATAGACTTTTTTTTTTGAAACATGAAAAGTATTGACTTTTTTTTGTTACAAGAGGAACGCTAAAAAAAAGTATTGACTTTGATCATTCTTTCTTTTATTGCGTGGAAAATCATTTTCAATTTGTTGCAACTATAAAAGGGACTGAACTTTTTTATGTGACATGTTACGAAATGCACTTCAGTTTCCATCTTCCCATGCTTTTGAACGAATAAATATCTTTATTTTGATCAACTAAGCTCAAATGCATTATCAAACATTCAAAGATTGTTTTTTTTGAAACTTCATAAGATCACCGGTATATTTCATTTTTTTCTCGGGCACTATGAAATACGCAGGGCCATATTAGCAATCAATCACTATAATATTTAATCCAGGTAACAATTTGAATGATTGGGAAGTATAATCATTGCTCTTACGCTCTTTAATGATCGGTGTTTGGTTTAGTGAATCCAACTCTCAAAGTCACAGTCGCTTTAATCTTCAATCCGAGTAAGGAATCCATCATGTTCAGAACTTCAAAGTCTCCATCACTCTTCATGTGTTTCAGAACATTTAAGACTTAATTGCAACTTTAGTCCCTGACGTTCACTAAAACCACAATTTTAGTCCCTCGCTAAATTTAATTACAAAAATAGTCCCTCACATTCACCTCCGTTTGCAACGTTAATCTTTCTGTTAAAATATTAACAGAATAACAGAAGGTGCTTATGTGGCAATAAATAATGCAAAATAAAAAAAAGGTGAGATCTGAGTTTGTTTCTCGATCTCTCTCTTTTTCTTCTTCCGTTTTTTTTCTTCTTTTTCTTAGGCTAAAAAGCATTTTTTGCCCCTGATGTTTCAAGTTTGTGCAAATTCTGCCCCTATCTATTTTTGTCGATGTTTCTACCCCTCATGTTTTCCAACAGTGCACCGTCTACCCCTCACGGAGGGGTAGACGGTGCACTGTTTGAAAACATGAGGGGTAGATGGTGCACTGTTTGAAAACATGAGGGGTAGAAACATCGACAAAAATAGAGTAGGGGCAGAATTTGCACAAACTTGAAACATCAGGGGCCAAAAGTGCTTTTTAGCCTTTTTCTTATCATTCCTCTTCCATCTTCTTAAAGCTCATCAGTAAAATAACACAATCTTCATCAAGAAATAATGAAAACCCAAAATCCAAATTCAACCAGATCTGGAAATCCGCTTCTCTGCCATCAACCCTCACCCGCTGCGCAAATCCCTTTTGCGGTCGACCCTCACCCACTTTTGTAAACCCCCTTGCCATCGACCCTCACCCCCTCGTTGATCTTTTGTGTTGATGATGAACACAGTGGAGAGATGTTGACGGTGAGACCGTTGGGACTGGAGGCGTTGATCGATATGTGAAGATGGGTTTGAGATTAGCTATGTAGCTTCAAGATGGAACAATCTCAAAACTAAATTCAGATTTTGTTTTTAGCTTCATCCTCTTCCCTTATTTCTTTTATTTTTTTGAATTCATTTTTTGGAAAAAAATTGATTATGGGTTTGACTTCATCTTGTTCCCCTCTTTTTATTGATTAATTCGAATCTAGGGTGGAAAAAATCAGATTCTGTGTTTTAGCTTTATCCTCTTCCCTTCTTTCTTTTGATTGTTTCGAATTAATGGTTTTTGGAAAGATATCTGGGGAAAAAAATCAAATTATGAGTTTCAACTTCATCTTCTTCCCTTGCGATTCCCCTCTTTTATGGGTGTCCTGGGTTTGATTCAGAAACAAGAGGGGACTTTGGTGGCCTTTGATCTTGTGAACTTTAGTTGCAACGATGGGTTTTGGGTTTGATTCACCCCGAATTCCTAGATCAAGATGAAGATGATGATGAAGGAGATGAAGAAGCATCATCTTTCTGGATTTGAGAAGATGGAAGAGGAATGAATTTGGATTTGGATTTTCACTATTTCTTGATGAAGATTGTGTTATTTTACTAAGGAGCTTTCAGAAGATGGAAGAGGAATGAATAAGAAAAATAAGAAAAAAACGGAAGAAGAAAAAGAGAGAGATCGAGAAACAAACTCAGACCTCACCCTTTTTTTATTTTGCACTATTTATTACCACATAAGCACCTTCTGTTAATATTTTAACAGAAAGACTGATGTTGCAAATGCAGGTGAACGTGAGGGACTAAAATTGTGGTTTTAGTGAACGTCAGGGACTAAAGTTGCAATTAAGCCAATCCCTTTTGCGGTCGACCCTCACCCACTTTTGTAAACCCCCTTGCCATCGACCCTCACCCCCTCGTTGTTCTTTTGTGTTGATGATGAACACGGTGCATCGATGTTGACGGTGAGACCGTTGGGACTGGAGGCGTGGATCGATATGTGAAGATGGGTTTGAGATTAGCTTTGTAGCTTCAAGATGGAACAATCCCAAAACTAAATTCAGATTCTGTTTTTAGCTTCATCCTCTTCCCCTATTTCTTTTAGTTTTTCGAATTCATGGTTTTTGGAAAAAAAATCTGATTCTGGGTTTGACTTCATCTTTTTCCCCTCTTATTGTTGATTAATTCGAATCTAGGGTTTCTGGAAAAAATCAGATTCTATGTTTTAGCTTTATCCTCTTCCCCTCTTTCTTTTGATTGTTTCGAATTAATGGTTTTTGGAAAGATATCTGGGAAAAAAAATCAAATTATGGGTTTCAATTGCAGCTTCTTCCCCTGTGATTCCCCTCTTTTCTGGGTGTCCTGGGTTTGATTCTGTAACAAGAGGGGATTTTGGTGGCCTTTAATCCTCTGAACTTTAGTTGCAACGATGGGTTTTGGGTTTTATTCACCCAGAATTCCTAGATCAAGATGAAGATGATGATCAAGGAGATGAACAAGCATCATCTTCCTGGATTTGAGTTTTTTTTTTTTTTGAGATGAAGAGACATGTACTTCTCTCTCTAGTGGCAGTGCCACGTCTCCAAAAACATGCCACATAAGCACCTTCCATTAATATTTTAACAGAAAGACTAACGTTGCAAACGACTGTGAACGTGAGGGACCATTCTTGTAATTAAATTTAGGGAAGGACTAAAATCATGATTTTAGTGAACGTCAGGGACTAAAGTTGCAATTAAGCCAACATTTAATTTCCGTTTTAGATGTTGAATCTCCAATTCTAATTTTTATTTCACAACCAATTGATTTTCAAGTTGGATGATTTTAGCATGGATTTCTTCTCTTTAAAAACCAGCTATTCTCATGTTGAGAGTGAAACCTTGCACAATAACAAAGCAAAGGAACAGGTTAGACAAACCTTTTGTCTGCTGCCAGATTTAAAAGATTTTCACCGGCTTTCTGTTGTACCATAACATCCATATCAAGAGAGCTATTTTTCATTGCAGTCCATAAACAAACAACATATAGGAACTGTGCAATAGATGTATACACAATCAATAGTTGTACACATACTGAGAAAGAAAGAAGTGATGAGCTTACTCATAGTATCAAAACTACAAATAGAACATGTAATCATTTTTTAATTTTTTTTTCTCTTCTAACATCATCAAGATGTCCTCCGTGATATAAAAAAAACATAAATAGCTTGTTACTTTTTAAGGAAGGGAATGTCGAAATCAAAAAGATCAGCTTGTAAAACTGATGAAAGAAATAGCAAATCTAAGAAATCTTGAGTACAAAGGGCGGCGCTTGAGTATGAAGACCAATAAAATGACATTGAAAATGACTCATGTAATCAATCTGATAGAGCACTGTGTGAACAGTGCCTGCAGTAGCAGTTGAAACCCCGAGTAGCAATTAGGGGTTGTTTTTATTTAAATTGGGTCAGTTATTATTTGCTAGTTGTGTCTAGTTGTAACTGTCTAGGGGTGGTTATCAAATAGGGGTTGTGTTTGTTTATTTGATTCATTCAGAAGTTGTGAGTTTAGTGAGAGAGGTCTGGCTCTCAAATTCCGGAATTACTAAGAGAGGACTGGCTCTCGAACATCCAGAATTTGTATAATTATTCCTTAATATTTTGTGTTGAAAGTCAAATGCAATTAATTAGCACACTAATTAGAATAATTAGAGTCTGATTTGTACAGCTAATTAGGACTTTTATGTCAATGTTATTAGCATTCATAGAGAGAATATTTTCCCTGATTTTTAGGCTAGAATAGTGCCCAGGTCTTTAGTCATTTGTATTCTATAAATACCGCTCATGTATCATTTTACCAATCAATATAATATCAGACATTTTCTGCATGGTATTAGAGCTCGATCTGAGCCATCCCTAACCTAGCACCGTCAAGCCATGGGAGACCAAAAATCTGATGAGTCGCTCAAGGCGGAGGCTGGATCATTTCCGACCAGCTCACACGACGGGCTTACTCACCTTATCACTGGTCATAAGTTGAACGACCAGAACTATAACCAATGGGTAAGGTCAGTCACGATCTTCCTCCAAGGAAAAGGAAGAGAAGGCTACATCACAGGAGATTCCAAGTGTCCTAAGAAAGGGGACATCAATCTTCAAAAATAGCAACTTGAGAACAGCCAAGTGATGACAAGGCTGCTCAACACCATGACAAATGAAATTGGTGAAAATTTCATGTTCTATGACACTGCAAAAGATATATGGGATGCAGTGAAGGAGACGTACTCAGATGTCGACAATACATCTGTTGTGTTTGAGATATAAAGCATACTCCATGACCTTCGACAGGGAGAATCCTCAGTTATTGAGTATTTTAACATACTCAACAGACATTGGCAGCAACTGGACATATATGAAGAAGTTAAATGGTGTTGTACGGAGGATCAGAAGAAATACAAGGACCTGGTCGAAAAAGAGAATTTACAAGTTCCTATTGGGACTAAACAAGGATCTTGATGAAGTTCATGGAAGGATCATTGGAACCAAACCACTTCCAAAAATTCGGGAAGCTTTCTCAGAAGTAAGAAGGGAAGAAAGCAGGAGGAAACTCATGCTAGAGACATCCATCTCAGCCTCATCCATTGAAAGCTCTGCAATGGCAGCAAGAGGAAACCAACCTCAGCCACCACAAAAGAAAACTCGCCCCTGTTGTGATCACTGCAAGAGGCCAGGCCACACCAAGGAGAATTGTTGGAGTATATATGGAAAACCTCCAGAAGCCAAACAATTCAAAAGCAAGGAAGACAGAGGAAACACTGTGGTTCACCACCAAAACTCTGAGGTAAACTCTAATTCATCACCATTCAGCAAAGAACAAATGGAGACTCTTCAAAAACTCCTTCAGCAGACCATGTTCATTGCAGGAAAAAGTGGTACTGTTGTAGTGGCTCAAAAAGGTAATTTCTTATATGCCTTAAACACTAGCAAAGGAAAAATAGAGTCATGGATCATTGACTTAGGAGCTTCAGATCACATGACTGGAGACTTAACTTTGTTTTGTAGTTATTCTCCTTGTCCCTATAACTACACTGTTCAAATAGCTGATGGAACACATTCTAAGGTCATGGGTAAAGGATCAGTTATTATTTCCCCACATATTACACTTGAATCAGTTCTATATGTGCCCGAACTTGATTGTAACTTGTTGTCCATTAGTAAGATTACAAGAGATTTGAAATATGTTGCTAAATTCTCCCATAACCTGTGTGAATTTCAGATTTTGGAGTCGGGGAAGACGATTGGCAATGCTAAAGAGTGTGCTGGACTCTACCTCCTCAAAGTTGAAAAATCAGAAGAATTGAAGACCCATTCTTATGCAGTAGCAACAATTCCAAGTAGTGAAAATGATGTAATGTTGTGGCACTACAGATTAGGCCACCCAAATTTCATGTACTTGGAAAAGATTTTTCCCTCATTATTCAATAAAAACTAGAAGAATTTTCAGTGTGAAACTTGTCAATTGTCTAAGCATACTCGCAGCCATTACCCACCACAACCCTATAAACCATCTCAACCTTTCTCATTAATCCATAGTGATGTATGGAGACCTTCACGGGTTCACAACATTACTGGCTCAAGATGGTTTGTCACCTTCATTGACGATCACACACGGGTCACTTGGGTGTTTCTAATGAAGGAAAAATTAGAAGTTGGGAAGATTTTTGAAGTATTTCATAACATGGTGCAAACACAATTTCAAAGCAAGATTCAGATACTTAGAACTGACAATGGTCGTGAGTATTACAATCTTGCTCTAACTTCCTACCTTCAAAAGGTTGGAATTGTTCATCAAAGTTCTTGTGTAGACACCCCCCAACAGAATGGAGTTGCGGAAAGGAAGAATAGACACCTTTTGGAAGTGACTAGATCAATCATGTCGGCTACTAATGCTCCAAAACAATTTTGGGGAGAAGCTGTCCTTTCGGCCACATATCTCATAAACTGAATGTCTTCCCGTATCCTTGACTTTAAGACCCCATTATCCACACTTCAAACCACCTTTCCAGCCAGCAAAATCCTTTCTTCCATTCCACTAAAAGTCTTTGGATGTTCAGCATTTGTCCACAACCTCAACCCCCACCGTAGCAAACTAGACCCAAGGTCTATCAAGTGCATTTTTCTTGGTTATTCTCCCCACCAAAAAGGATATAGGTGCTACTCTCCCATAACTAAAAATTTTTACCACACTATGGATGTAACTTTCTTTGAGAATCAAGCCTATTACACCAAAGTTGGCATTCAGGGGGAGCAATCATACAGGTATCCAACTGAAACTTTGGAAACTTTGGAATACTAATCTTTGGTACTTGAACAAACTGAACCTGCACAAACCTTACCAACCCAAGCCTCCTCTCAACCAGCTGAAACAACACCTAAGTCAATTGAAAGAACAACAGAAGTTGTAGCAGAAACTGAAAATGATGGAGTTGAAGTTTTAACTTCATCCTAATAGAATCAAGACCCAAAAGTACAAGGAGGAAACTTGAAGACTTATGAAAGGAAAAAGAGGAAGGAAGTAGAGTCGAGCACAACTCCAACGCAGAACCATGAGTCCAACCAGACCCTAGAAAATGAAGTCCCTACGAGTAATGTTGTTCCTAATTCTGTTCCTGTTAACATGAATGCAACTGACACTGATATTCCTATTGCCATGACAAAATGGGTGAGAACTTGTACTCAACACCCTATTGAGAGATATGTTTCATATGGAAAGTTATCACAAAAATACAGGTCATTTGTAGCTGATGTTGACAACATAGAAATTCCCAAAAATATTCAAGAAGCTCTGCAGAAACCTGAATGGGCAGCAGTTGTAATAGAAGAAGTTCAAGCACTGGCAAAAAATGAGACTTGGGAAATCACCAATATACCAGAAGGAAAGAGGTCATTGGGATATAAGTGGATATTTCAGTCAAATACAATGCTGATGGAAGTATAAACAGGTACAAAGCCCGGTTGGTTGCAAAATGATTTACACAATCATATGGAGTGGATGTAAGATCAAGTTTTGATCTAGTAGTACAACTCTATGTTTTGATGATTACAAGTTAACATTTTAGTATGAACAATTATGGTACTCTAACGTGTTTTCTGAGTGTGCTCTTAACAGGTTCTGACCTTGACACAAACTCACACAAATCAGAAGCACTGTGCTTAAAGAGTGATCCTAGCAACGCTTTCGCAATCTCTATGTTCAGTCTGAACAGTAGAAAAGCTTCAGAAGATCTGAAGTAAATCAAGCTCTGATAAGGACTCAGCTCACTTGAAGCTCTGATGATCCAGACGTTCTGACAACCCAGATACTCTAAAGGCTCAGAAGTTCTGATGGTGTAGAAGACTCTGAAGATCCAGAAGCTGAAGAGTGAAGACTCTGAAGTCCAGAAGCAACTGGCTCTGAAGACCATGTACTGATCCTCTGAAGTGAAGATCAGAAGGTACAGCGGTCAGAGGATCCTTGCTTCCTTCTGACTCTGATCAACAGCTTCACAAGTTCCAACACGAAGCGCTCCTCTGATCAGAAGTCAAACGAGGTTAAAGGTCAAATCACTATCCAAAGTACAAAAGCAAATGTACTATCCTGACGACCTAACCTAACATTCTCAGCCACAGCAGAAGCTGGAAATTCCAGAACTGCCCTCCAACGGTAGCATTCCCATGCAACGTTCAAACCCTAATCCTTGGAGTATAAATAAAGGCTGAAGATTGAATGATGCGGCTAGAAGAACTTACACACGCGCAAGCAATATTCAAACCTTCTAAGCTTTCTTTCATCTTGAATTCATTGTGTTTACTATAAGCTTTTTAGAAGCAATATCTTTGTAAACAAGAACTTCATATACAGTTGTATAGTTTGCCTTTGGGAGATCAAGGTTGATCGGATCCTAGAGAAGACTAAGAGAGTGAATCTTAGTGTGAGCTAAGTCAGTGTATTGTTAGTCACTTGTAGGTTTCAAGTGCAGTTGTAACATTTACCTGATTAGTGGATTGCCTTCATTCTAAGAAGGAAGAAATCACCTTAACGGGTGGATTGGATTAGCTTGAGTGATTCATCAAGTGAACCAGGATAAAATCCTTGTGTGCTTTTCTATCTCTTATCTTAAGCACCTCTTGAGTCTCGAAAAGATTTGTTAAAATCTTAAGGTGGAAGTTTTATCTTGAAAACGTTATTCAAACCCCCCCCCCTTTCTACCGTTTTTCATACTTTCAATTGGTATCAGAGCGCAAGTTCTGATTACCACACCTAACAGTGTTCAGTGATCCGGGCCGGTGTGAAAAACAATGGCTACCACCAGTGAAACACAGAAAGATGGATACAATGCAAAGCCTCCCATGTTTGACGGTCAAAGGTTCGAATATTGGAAAGATAGTCTTGAAAGTTTCTTTCTGGGTTTCGATGCAGATCTCTGGGATATCATTGTGGATGGCTATGAGCGTCCAGTTGATGCAGATGGCAAGAAGATTCCCAGGTCAGAGACGACTGCAGAGCAAAAGAAGCTTTACTCACAACATCACAAAGCTAGAGCCATTCTTCTAAGTGCTATTTCCTATGAAGAGTACCAGAAGATTACAGATCGTGAGTTTGCCAAGGGCATCTTTGAATCCTTAAAGATGTCTCATGAAGGAAACAAGAAAGTGAAGGAATCAAAGGCGCTGTCCCTGATTCAAAAGTATGAATCCTTCATCATGGAACCAAACGAGTTCATTGAAGAAATGTTCTCCAGATTTCAGTTGCTTGTAGCTGGAATACGTCCTCTCAACAAAAGCTACACTACGAAAGATCATGTCATAAGGGTCATCAGAAGTCTTCCTGAAAGCTGGATGCCTTTGGTGACATCAATAGAGCTTACGAGAGATGTTGAGCGTATGAGTTTAGAAGAACTCATCAGCATACTGAAATGTCATGAGCTGAAGCGCTCAGAGATGCAGGATCTGAGGAAGAAGTCTATAGCCTTGAAATCCAAATCTGAGAAGGCTAAATTTGAGAAGTCAAAAGCTCTCCAAGCTAAATCAGAAGAATCTAAAGAAGCATCAGAAGATTCTGATGAAGATGAGCTGACTCTAATATCTAAAAGACTCAACCGCATCTGGAAGCACAAGCAGAGCAAGTACAGAGGCTCTGGAAAGGCCAAAGGAAAGTTTGAATCCTCAGGCCAGAAGAAGTCATCAATCAAGGAAGTCACATGTTTCGAGTGCAAAGAATCAGGGCACTACAAAAGTGATTGTCCAAAGTTGAAGAAGGACAAGAGGCCAAAGAAGCACTTCAAGACGAAGAAAAGTCTGATGGTGACTTTTGACGAATCAGAGTCAGAAGATGTTTACTCTGATGGTGAAGTTCAAGGACTCATGGCGATTGTCAAAGACAAAGAAGTAGAGTCAAAAGAAGTACCTGACTCTGACTCAGCATCAGAAGAAGATCCTAACTCAGACGATGAAAATGAGGTATTCGCTTCTTTCTCAACCTCAGAACTAAAACATGCTTTGTCTGATATAATGGATAAGTATAATTCTTTATTGACTAAGCATAAAAAGCTGAAAAAGGATTTCTCTGCTGCTTCTAAGACTCCTTCTGAACATGAGAAAATTATTTCTGAGTTGAAAAATGATAATCATGCTTTAGTAAATTCTAACTCTGTGCTTAAGAACTAGATTGCTAAGTTAGAAGAAATAGTTGCTTGTGATGCCTCTGATTGTAAAAATGAATCTAAGTATGAAAAGTCTTTTCAAAGATTCCTGGCTAAGTGCGTAGATAGAAGCTTAATGGCTTCAATGATCTATGGCGTAAGCAGAAATGGAATGCATGGCATTGGCTATTCTAGACCTGATAGGAATGAGCCTCCTATGCCTAAGGCTAAATCTTTGTATGAATGCTTTGTACCCTCTGGTACCATATTGCCTGAATCATTACCTACTAAAGTTGCTAACCCCCCTCTCAAAAAGGGAACCTTCTCCATGTCTAAATATCATGCTAAAATTCCTTTACACTATCATGTTGAGAAACCCAAGGTGATCAGAACCTCTGGGGTAACTAACAAGAAAGGACCCAGAAAATGGGTACCTAAGGACAAGATTATCTATGTTGCAGATATCCTTGATAGCTCCACTGAAACACCAATCATGGTATCTGGACAATGGATGCTCGCGTCACATGACGGGAGAAAAGCGTATGTTCCAAGAGCTAAAACTTAAGCCTGGAGGCGAAGTTGGCTTTGGTGGGAACGAAAATGGTAAAATTGTTGGTACTGGTACTATTTGTGTAGATAGTAGTCCATGCATTGATAATGTTTTATTAGTAGACGGCTTAACTCATAACTTATTGTCTATAAGTCAATTAGCTGACAAGGGTTATGATGTTATTTTCAATCAAAAGTCTTGCAGGGCTGTAAGTCAGATCGATGGCTCTGTTCTGTTTAACAGCAAGAGGAAGAACAACATTTATAAGATCAGATTGTCTGAGTTGGAATCTCAGAATGTGAAGTGTCTTCTTTCTGTTAATGAGGAGCAGTGGGTATGACATAGACGGTTAGGGCATGCCAGCATGAGAACGATTTCTCAGCTGAGTAAGCTAAACCTTGTCAGGGGCTTACCCACTCTGAAGTTCTCTTCAGATGCTCTTTGTGAAGCATGTCAGAAAGGCAAATTCACTAAAGTCCCTTTCAAGGCAAATAATGTTGTCTCAACCTCAAGGTCGTTGGAACTTCTGCATATCGACCTGTTTGGACCAGTGAAAACTGAGTCTATAGGTGGCAAGAGATATGGGATGGTCATCGTTGACGACTATAGCCGCTGGACATGGGTAAAATTTCTATCCCGCAAGGATGAGTCTCATTCTGTGTTCTCTACCTTCATAGCCCAAGTGCAAAACGAGAAGGCTTGTAGGATTGTGCGTGTCAGAAGTGACCATGGTGGAGAGTTTGAGAATGACAAGTTTGAGAGTTTGTTTGATTCCTATGGAATTGCACATGATTTCTCTTGTCCCTAAACTCCTCAACAAAATGGTGTTGTTGAGAGGAAGAACATAACTCTTCAGGAGATGGCTAGAACCATGCTCCAAGAAACTGGCATGGCTAAGCACTTTTGGGCAGAGGCAGTAAACACAGCGTGTTACATTCAGAACAGAATCTCAGTGAGACCAATTCTGAATAAGACTCCTTATGAATTGTGGAAGAATATAAAACCCAACATTTCTTATTTTCATCCTTTTGGTTGTGTTTGTTATGTTCTTAACACTAAGGATAGATTGCATAAATTTGATGCTAAGTCTTCTAAATGTCTATTACTTGGTTACTCTGATAGATCTAAAGGTTTTAGATTTTATGATACTGATGCTAAAACAATTGAAGAATCTATTCATGTTAGATTTGATGATAAGCTTGACTCTGATCAGTCAAAGCTAGTTGAGAAGTTTGCAGATTTAAGCATAAGTGTTTCTGACAAAGGCAAAGCTCCAGAGGAAGCTGAGCCAGAGGAAGATGATCCAGAAGAAGCTGGTCCCTCTGATTCACAACCTCAGAAGAAAAGCAGAATCATTGCATCACATCCTAAGGAATTGATTCTGGGTAACAAAGATGAACCAGTCAGAACCAGATCAGCCTTCAGACCCTCTGAAGAGACCTTGCTTAGTCTGAAAGGATTAGTGTCATTAATTGAACCTAAGTCCATAGATGAAGCTCTTCAGGACAAGGACTGGATTCTGGCTATGGAAGAAGAACTGAATCAATTTTCCAAGAATGATGTTTGGAGCTTAGTGAAGAAACCTCAAAGCGTTCATGTGATTGGAACCAAATGGGTTTTCAGAAACAAGCTGAATGAGAAAGGAGATGTAGTGAGAAACAAGGCAAGGCTAGTAGCTCAAGGCTACAGTCAGTAGGAAGGAATAGACTACACTGAAACATTTGCTCCAGTAGCTAGACTAGAAGCAATCAGACTGCTGATCTCTTTCTCAGTGAATCACAACATAATCCTTCATCAGATGGATGTTAAGAGTGCCTTCCTAAATGGTTATATATCAGAGGAAGTCTACGTTCATCAACCCCCAGGTTTTGAAGATGAGAAGAACCCTGACCATGTTTTCAAATTGAAGAAATCCCTCTATGGTCTGAAGCAAGCTCCCAGAGCATGGTATGAGAGACTCAGCTCATTCCTTCTGGAGAACGAGTTTGTAAGGGGTAAAGTAGATACAACTCTCTTTTGCAAAACTTACAAAGATGATATTTTAATTGTGCAAATCTATGTTGATGATATTATATTTGGTTCTGCTAATCAATCTCTATGCAAAGAATTTTCTAAGATGATGCAGGCCGAATTTGAAATGAGTATGATGGGAGAACTCAAATACTTTCTGGGTATACAAGTAGATCAAACACCAGAAGGAACATACATCCATCAGAGCAAGTACACTAAAGAACTTCTGAAGAAGTTCAATATGACAGAATCTACAATTGCTAAGACTCCAATGCATCCAACATGCATTCTGGAAAAGGAAGATGCAAGTGATAAAGTGGGTCAGAAGCTCTATCGTGGTATGATAGGATCACTTCTATACTTAACTGCATCTAGGCCAGATATTCTGTTTAGTGTTCATTTATGTGCTCGTTTCCAATCAGATCCAAGGGAAACCCACTTAACTGCTGTTAAGAGGATCCTAAGATATCTGAAAGGCACCACTAACCTTGGCTTGATGTATAAGAAAACATCAGAGTATAAGCTTTCAGGTTATTGTGATGCTGATTATGCTGGAGATAGAACAAAGAGAAAAAGCACTTCTGGAAATTGTCAATTTCTGGGAAGTAACTTAGTATCATGGGCAAGCAAGAGGCAGTCAACCATAGCACTATCCACTGCAGAGGCAGAATACATCTCAGCAGCAATATGCAGCACTCAGATGCTCTGGATGAAACATCAGCTGGAGGATTATCAGATCCTTGAGAGCAATATCCCAATCTATTGTGATAACACTGCTGCAATCTCATCGAGTAAGAATCCGATCTTACATTCAAGGGCAAAACACATTGAGGTAAAGTATCACTTTATTAGAGATTATGTTCAAAAAGGCGTACTTCTTCTGAAGTTTGTTGATACTGACCATCAATGGGCAGATATTTTTACAAAGCCCTTAGCAGAGGATAGATTTAATTTCATTCTGAAAAATCTGAATATGGACTTTTGTCCAGCATGAAGATGGATCAGAACCTCTGACTATGATACTTCTTTATCAGAAGATGTCTAGTCCAGAAGGTACCTCCATCAGAGTATAAGTACCCATTGGTACTCACTCTGAAGCGGAGACAGTAAACGTGTGTCAGTAGCCCTGATGCATAGTTCCTTGTGCCCGTGTGACAGTCTGCTGTAATGTGTGTTGATGTGCTTCTCTCCTGTGTGTGATTGGTGTATTATCTGCTGATATGATGTCTTTAATTTTCAACCGTTGATTTTACTTTGCTTTTTAAATCAACAACGGTTATTTGTAAAACCCACTATACACACACGTTCTCCATCACTTCCGGATTTTCACTCTCTCTCTTAGTTTTTCAAAACCCTTATTCCCACGATCTCTCTCTCTCTCTCTCTCTCTCTATTCATCCTCTTCTTTTCTACCCAAACCTTCAACCGCTCAAAAATGGTGAGAACAAACAGAGGTGAAACCGCCGAAGGAACTCAATTTCCAGTTATGGTAGTAGGTCAAGCTACAGGACAATCAGGCCCTGAAATTCAGAGAACTCAAGTTCAGGCTCAAGGGGGGATGATCCCTCTCGCAGAACGGGGTTGTGCCGTTCACTGTGTCTATGCTCCTGAAGAACTCCAGGTTCTTGCTGAATGGAGATTCGACCTAGATAACATTGCTGAAAATGGGTATGATCTTCGCCCTGAAGTTCGTGTTCAAGGTTGGGAAGAATACTTCAACAGGCTTCGCGGTCCGGTTTATGTCAAGTTAGTGAAGGAATTCTGGAAACACGCCGACTGCGATGACACTCAAGTTGTTTCTTACATTGCTGGAAGAAGAATCATCATCACTGAGAAGTCGATTGTTGATCTTCTGGGTGAGCACACTGGCACAGGATATAGATTCCAACTGACGGATTCAAAAGTGATTCCTAGAACCAAGGAGGAAACCAACAAGTGCCTCTACACAAACTACAAGCCTGGCAAGAGTGATTACAAGGTTGTGGAGCTTCATCCAAAGCTAAGAATCTGGACAAGATTCTGCTTCACTGTATAAATCAAAGACCAAAGGGCAGCTCTCCTGACTACATCAACTTTTGTTAGAAAGCAATGCTCTTCTTCATCCAAGATCATAAGAAGATCTTCCTACCCTTCTTCCTGTTCTCTTACCTCAAGAAGTGTATCAGGAAATCGAGAACAACTGCTTCTAAGAAGTCTGCCATCAGGTATATTCCTTTTGGAAGACTGCTTTCAGACCTCTTCATTGAGAGCAAGCTTGTAGAAGATCTGACGAAGGCAGGTTGCACAGAGGATCTGACCACGGTTGTTGATGATGTCTTCACCTCTACTTCTTTGAAAAAGATGGGCTTGGTCAAGATGAAGGTTGCACCTGAACATGAAGACACCTCTGATGAAGTCAGACAGAGGAGAATCCCTCTGATTGATTATCCTCTATGGTCTCAAGCAGATGCCCCAGAAGCTATTTTGTGCTACATTGATGATCTGAAGCAACAAGGTTTTGAGATAGATGTGGACGAGTTCTTCAGAACCCTGCCACCAGCTCTAGAGTTTGACTCTCCTCCCAAGAAGAAGAAGACGAGGAGAATGCTAGTGGAGGATTCTTCTGAAGAGTCTGATGATGTTGCTCAGAAGAAGAAGAAGGCTGACAGGCCCAAGAGAAAGCATGAGGAACCCACCAAGCCAGATGCTCCATCTGATGGTGATGATGGTCCTCCTCCACCAAAGAAGAAAAAGAAGCAAGTCAGAATCATGGAGAAGCCTACTCGGGTGGAACCAGCTGCTGAAGTCATCAGAGTTGTGGCTCCTGCCAGAGTGACTAGGTCTGCAGTGCGACCATCAAGTAAGTCTGTTGTTATTGATACTGATGATGATTTAGATTCACTTGATGCACTCCCTATTTCTGCAATTCTACCTCGACCTGCCAATCCTCTCGCTCCTATTCCAGAATCACAACCCACTGACCAAACCACTTCTCCAGTTACTTCACCCAAATCTTCATTTTTCCAACCCTCTAATGAAGAAGCTCCTCTTTGGAACATGCTTCAAACTCCAAGACCCTCTGAACCTACCTCACCCATTACCATCCAATACAACCCACAAACTTCTGAACCCATCATCCTTGAACATTCTGAACCTGAACCCAGAACATCTGATCACTCTGTCCCTAGAGCATCAGAACATCAGGGTCGGAAAACCACTGATACAGAAACCACAACTCCCTGTCCCTCTGTATCATTTCCAACAAATGTTGCTGACTCCTCACCCTCAAACAACTCTGAATCCCATCGCAAGTTTGAACAAGTTAGGAAAGAAAAGGAATCTGCCATTCCTGAGTACTACCTTACTGTGCCTAGTCCAAGGAGATACTCTGGCCCTAAACCTGAACGTCTAAGTGACCCCGATAATCCTATCCTAGTTGCACCTCTGAATGAAGCTGACCCTTCATCTCAACCCATTCAACCTAACCCTGTTCAACCAGAACCTGAAAACTCTGTATCTAACCATTCCTCGGTTAGATCTCCAATTCCTGAGGTTGAAACCTCTCAGCCTAACCTTGGACCCAACACTTCAAATGTCCCAATTTTAGATGTTGGCTCTCCTCAAGGTGCCTCTGAGGCCAATAGCAGCAACCACCCAACCTCTCCTGAAACCAATCTCTCAATTGTCCCTTATACCTACCTCAAGCCAAACTCCCTTCTTGAGTGCATCAGTGTGTTTAATCATGAAGCATCACTGATGGTTCGCAACGTGCAAGGTCACTCTGACCTCTCTGAGGACCCAGACTCTGTTGCTGAAGAATGGGATCAGCTGTGTGCTTGGATGATAGCTCAAGTTCCGAATATGATGAGTCATCTAACAGCTGAAATGGATCAGAGAATTGAAGCTGCAAGGCAGCGTGTCAACAGAAGATTAGCCTTATGTGAACAACAGTTAAGAGTTGAATTGTTTGAGGCTATTGAAGAAGCAAAGAAAAAGAAAGAACAAGCAGAAGAAGTTGCTCGTCTTGAATCTGAACCCAGTGAAAATGCTAAGTTAGAAGCTCTGAGAGAAGCTGAAAGACTACAGGCTGAAGCTGATGCTCTCAGAAGTCAAGCACTTGCACCAGTGCTTTTCACTCATGCTGCTTCACAGTCTGCTGAAGTTCCTCCTTCTGATCAAGCTACAACGTCTGGTCCGGCTCAGTCAGACTCAAGGATTGACATCATTGAACAACGGCTTGATTCGCATGAAGTTCTCCTTCAAAGTTTGAAAGAGATGTGCATGGAACTTCTCAGACGGACACCAAAACCCTAGATTTAGGAACTCTTTTATCTTTTTTTTTACTTCTTTATCTATATACTTATTTTCTTTGATTTATTTTGTTTTTGCTCTTTATTTCTTTAGTTGTCGTTTTTACTATGTGTTGCATAATATGTGTTCATCATTAAAAGTCTTTTCAACCATACACATTAACTTACAAACAACCTCTTTTTATTAATAAATAAGCTACTTCATACATTGCATAACTTAAAATGGAGGATTTTCCCTCAATTCTCTACACTGCCTACACATCGCTGCTTTTTCAAGCTCCAAACGATGCTGACTATGCTCTAAGAGGACTAAGCTCTAGCGCAGCTCCTGCCTCTCAGGACCCTCCGCCACCGTCTCCAGTGCTGCTTCTATGGCTCTGATCTCCTCATACAGCTCCTGCTCCCTCTGGAAGCAAATCTGCATTTCTTCCATGAACCTAAGGAAGCCTCTGAGGATGTTGTCCAACTCTGGACTCAGGCTCATGCCTAGTAGCTGATTTGTCAAGCTGTAGACGCTCGGTTCTTCTGGATGGCGAACATTCATGTAGAGATCCTCATCGAAGGCCTTGATCCTCAACTGCTCGATGAATGCTATGAAGGATGCCATTGCTATTTTATGCTCCAGGAACTAAGATGTGATATGAGATGTGAAGACTATTGTGGATTAACAGCCTTTTATAAGCTACGTTAAGTCTGCAGAAGTTATTGCCGAAGCTGTTTCTCGAGGATAAGTTATTGGTAACTGAAGTTCTCTTTACTCCCGTGGCCGGTGGTCAATGTTCTGCATATGCATTCATTCATCTCATTAAATCCCTAATCTCTTTTTAATCAGTTCTTTTTAATTCTTTCTCCATCTTTTCTAAACTTAGACCTTTTCTAAGGGAGAGTACCTTGTACTTCAAACTAAGTTTTTTCACACCCCAAGCTTTTTGCTTATGACAAAAAGGGGGAGTATAACCCAATTTTTGATGTGTAAGCTGTGTTAGTGTGATTTCTTTTTATTTTGGACAATTTAAGAGTTCCACCTTTATGACCATAGATGTGTCACTGGGCAAATACAAGGAATACATTTCACTTCTTCTGAAGTGATATTAATTTGACTCTGATACCCAAGTCTGTTGACTCTGAATACTTATGCGCTCTGATTATTCCAATTCATCTATGTCATAAGTTTTTCATTCTGAACTCTTATATTTTTTTGCTCAGAATCTAGACACTACTAACGTTTTCATTAAGTCTTAGATTCAGGGGGAGCTAAGCTCAGAATCAAGCAGTGACTTGAATTCAGAATGAGCAAAATAAACCATTCACATCAGGATAAGTCTTATTCTATTTCTCTAAACTCTGAGTGAATTCAGTTTATTGTTTAAGAATTGTTCATCAAAATACTTAGTTTTGTCATCATCAAAAACGGGGAGATTGTAAGATCAAGTTTTGATCTAGTAGTACAACTCTATGTTTTGATGATTACAAGTTAACATTTTAGTATGAACAATTATGGTACTCTAACGTGTTTTCTGAGTGTGCTCTTAACAGGTTCTGACCTTGACACAAACTCACACAAATCAGAAGCACTGTGCTTAAAGAGTGATCCTAGCAACGCTTTCGCAATCTCTATGTTCAGTCTGAACAGTAGAAAAGCTTCAGAAGATCTGAAGTAAATCAAGCTCTGATAAGGACTCAGCTCACTTGAAGCTCTGATGATCCAGACGTTCTGACAACCCAGATACTCTAAAGGCTCAGAAGTTCTGATGGTGTAGAAGACTCTGAAGATCCAGAAGCTGAAGAGTGAAGGCTCTGATGTAAGGCCCAAGTTTTTCAGTTTATACCAAGTAAATAAATTCTTATTCACCAGTAGGTTTGATGCATGGCGAAGGGAAACCTGAACAAGAGTTTAGTAAATGAAATAAATGTATGAAGGAGAAAGTTCAGGAAAAGTCTGAGGTTCGTATTGAAGTCGATAAAAGTTATAGCACGAACGTTTTACGCTTAAACCTAGGTCAGAAACCCTAGTATATAGCTAATTTTCACTTTTAGGCACGACGGAAGTTAATTCCAAAAATCTTCAGAGAAATGTTAGAACTTCTCTTTTTCCATATATCACAATCGTTTCGAGGCGAAACTCTAGGATCTACGAACGTCCGATTCCAATCATCGGAAGTTTGCCGAAACCGAATCCCTGGTATTTCAAAACCCTAGAATTTCTCGACGATGAAGACTTTTTCTATTCAGAGCTTCAAATGAATATTCTACACGCGTACACCCATTTCTCTTGATGATTTCAATCTTTCTTCAGAAGGAAGTTTTCCATTCCGACATCCGATGCAAAAAGCAACTTATCGGGTAAAATAGTTTTATACCGACTATGCTTTAGTTGCCAAAAATACAAAGAGACCTCATTTTAGTTTTGGAATTCTTTCGCCAAAACATATCTATTAATTCACGGAGAATGACGCCGGAAAAATCAGATTCGTGAAACTTTCATTTTCCCGCGAATTTCCAACCTCTATATATAGCCAAGAAAGGAAGAAAAACACAAATTTTCCACCATTTTCCCCACCCAAACCCGCGGCCAAGAAGAAGAAGAAGGAGGAAGAGATTTTGTTCAATCCTTGCTTGATCGTCGATCAATCAGTTGCTGCTTCAAGGTTTCGAGGTATAGTCGCTAATCCTTACCTCCGATCGCTTTTTCCATAGCTTTTCTGTAGAGTTTTCTGAGCGGATAGTTTTTGGGTTTTTGCAAAACTATCCTGAATCTTTCATTTCTGATTCTAAACCTCTTCTATATGTGCCCAAGATCACTTCTGCCGGATTAGATTTTCCGTTATGTCGCCGGAATTCCGCCGGAATCAATTTTAGCCTTAAATACCCATTTTTGGAGTTTTTGAGGTAAAGCTTCAACCTTTAGGCTGAAAACTATCGCCTTAGCTTAGTGCTAGTAGGATTAGTTGTCATAAACGTCGTTGGTGACGTCCCTGCAAAATTTGGTTTTTGGGAT
Organism: Lotus japonicus; assembly: GCF_012489685.1. NCBI lineage: Eukaryota > Viridiplantae > Streptophyta > Magnoliopsida > Fabales > Fabaceae > Lotus > Lotus japonicus. Next base: position 55,800,753 of record NC_080043.1, on the reverse strand, counting down.
TTCAGTTTTGAAATTTCTAAGTTAAAAATCATGACCAAAATACCCCTGCGACAGTTTTTGATCCGATAATTTTTCCGAGTTCAGAATACCCTTAGTTACGGCTAATGATAGTATAGGAACCAAGTTTGATCGAAGAAAAATCGAGTCTCCTAATTACCTAAAGTGGCCGAACCTATTAAAGGGGGTGGAGGAAATTTCCTTTTTCCGAAAACTTGTCTTTCGCGCTAGATTATCGTACCTTAGAGTATAGATTACTTCGAGTAACCTTAGTAAGTATCGATAACTTAGTTTTCGATAGATTCTGATAGTATTTCTGTGATTTTGTTTTAAAGGAACTTTTGAGGAATTTCCTGAGGAGCAACACTTTGAGTGTGAGGAAGCGTTTGACGCTCATACTGGAGAACTTTCAGGTGAGGGCTTCTCACTGAATCTCTAGTTAATGCTTAGGGTCGATGTTTCGACATTGTTTACTGTTTATGCACTGAAATTGTGGGTGATTGGAAAATGTTTTCTGAGGCTTCGGCTAACAATGTAGATGATGCATCTACTGAATGTTTTTGATGAGTGAATGACATGCTAAGTGCTAATTGGGTAATTTAGGATGTGTGGTGCATGCCTTATATGCTAGGTGCTATGTGGTTATTGCTTAAGATATTGACATATGACATGTTGATTGATTATGATGAGTTAATTCTGCTTTTGCACTATAATCTGAGTTTCTGAACGGTGAGAAAAGCGGGCAGGTCATGCCGATTTTATTTTGAGAGTTTTGAGAAAGCTTGAAAGGACGAATGAGATTCGGGCCTTGTTGTGGTGTTGTATGGATCGAGACATTCTCTGGAGTCATTTGGGGATTAGGAGATCCCGAGAACTTATAGGATTCGCGATAAGACTAAAAGGATAATTATTTTGTAAAGAAAACTCATAAGACATTAAACAACCTCTAAATCTTTAAGTAATGGTAATAATCTCGGAAGGAAGCTTTGAATGCAAATCATAGTTTTGGAAAACGAGAAGTGTCGTCGGATCCCAGCATTGAGAAAGTTGAGGGGCTTCGAGTATGTAGATGTTGTGGTGCTGTTGGAGCAGCGTTTGTTGTTGTGCTGTTGGAGCAGCTATTGTGGTTGTGCTGTTGGAGCAGCTATGTTGTTGGGTGTATCTTCGACTTTGCGGCGCGAATCCGTATGTCCAAACCCGACGGGTTGGGCCGATTCGGCAATAATTGTTGACACGCGCGAATCCGTATATTCAATCCGATGGATTGGATCGATTCGGCGGTAGTCACTCAGGCACGCGTGAGTACGGTTCAATCCGATGGATTGGATCGATTCAGCGATTGCCATTTTACCTCGCGTGAATCCGTATGTTCAATCCGAGGGATTGGATCGATTCAGTGATAACCTTTCGACTCGCGCGGATCCGTATGTTCAATCCGATGGATTGGATCGATTCGGCGATAGTCATTGGACACGCGCAATGTCCGTATGTTCGACTCTTTTGAGTGAACCGACTTGGCGTTGTCATTTGTTGCGTGTGCGAGTCCGTATGTTCATCCCGATGGGTTGGATCGACTCGACATGCCTAATTGTGGGAGTTGCGTGTGCGAGTCCGTATGTTCACCCCGATGGGTTGGATCGACTCGACATGCCTAATTGTGGGAGTTGCGTGTGCGAGTCCGTATGTTCATCCCGATGGGTTGGATCGACTCGACATGCCTAATTGTGGGAGTTGCGTGTGCGAGTCCGTATGTTCAACCCAAGGGGTTGGATCGACTTGACATGCCTAATTGTTGGGCTATCCTGGGGATAAGTCCGGGAAACCGGTAGTTTCCGAGTATGTGATACTCTTTGCTTGTTGAGCAGTTGTGACCATCGGATTGAGATGAGTCGGATGATCCGGAGATCATCATGAGTTACTATGTTAATGTGAAGAAGTGTCTTTTGTCGTAGAATCGACTTTACCTTAGGGTAAGCTTTTAGAGACTTTAATTTACCTAGAACACGTGGCGACGTGTCGAGTGAGAGTCGGAGACGTTGTTTGACTAATCATCCTGCATTCATGCATACTGATTTAGTTGTCGAGTGTGATTGTTATTTGTTAATCCTATTTGGAACATGTTAATTGTTATTATTGCTGTTAAGTTCATTATGGAATATGCAACCCTAGGATGTTATCCCTAGCTATAAGCCTAAGTGGCTATTCTCTTATCTATATCTATTGGTGCTATTATTTATGTAATTCTTTGGAGTTGACCCTCGCGTCTTCTGTGTGTGCTTTGGCGAACAAACGCCCTTTGTCAGATGTCTTTGGCGGGCTGATTCATGATGGTTCATCCTTCGGGAGGAACTAGGGTTGAGATGCGGGACTGGAGCGTATCGCGGTAGCGAGAGGAGGACGGATGGTGTACATAGACTAGGTCGTTCTGGATTTCAAATTCGGACGACGATCACACTAGCATGTAGGAATGAGTGTTAGTGTGAGCTCCTTGAGATGGGATTAATGTAGGAGTAGAGTCTTAGCTCTGAACATCATTTGTTTTCTTTGGGGACAGGGTAGTTTCCCACCTATAGCTTTTTGTGTGGTTCCTTTACGGGAATCACAGAGAGTTGGTTGGACTTAAGAGGTCTTGTTTTAGGCCATCTGGGCTGACTTATTCTTATTTTGAGGGACAGTGTTACAGACACCTAACCTTTCTTTTGGATTATACCTTTTGCCTACGGGCGTTCCTTTCTACTACTTTCCGTCACTGGAGGTTACTCGTGACGAGGTTGGGTACTTACAGCGGGGGTTGTAAATATATATTGTATAATAGTTTTATTGCTTTTCGCATTTGGGTTTTAGTTAATTCAGTCTTGTCTTAGTTATTATATCGAAAAAAAAAATATTCACGTATTTCCGCATTAAGTTTACTTTTGGTTACTAAAGTGACGCCACCGAAATCGGGGTGTTACATCTGAAGTCCAGAAGCAACTGGCTCTGAAGACCATGTACTGATCCTCTGAAGTGAAGATCAGAAGGTACAGCGGTCAGAGGATCCTTGCTTCCTTCTGACTCTGATCAACAGCTTCACAAGTTCCAACACGAAGCGCTCCTCTGATCAGAAGTCAAACGAGGTTAAAGGTCAAGTCACTATCCAAAGTACAAAAGCAAATGTACTATCCTGACGACCTAACCTAACATTCTCAGCCACAGCAGAAGCTGGAAATTCCAGAACTGCCCTCCAACGGTAGCATTCCCATGCAACGTTCAAACCCTAATCCTTGGAGTATAAATAAAGGCTGAAGATTGAAAGATGCGGCTAGAAGAACTTACACACGCGCAAGCAATATTCAAACCTTCTAAGCTTTCTTTCATCTTGAATTCATTGTGTTTACTATAAGCTTTTTAGAAGCAATATCTTTGTAAACAAGAACTTCATATACAGTTGTATAGTTTGCCTTTAGGAGATCAAGGTTGATCGGATCCTAGAGAAGACTAAGAGAGTGAATCTTAGTGTGAGCTAAGTCAGTGTATTGTTAGTCACTTGTAGGTTTCAAGTGCAGTTGTAACATTTACCTGATTAGTGGATTGCCTTCATTCTAAGAAGGAAGAAATCACCTTAACGGGTGGACTGGATTAGCTTGAGTGATTCATCAAGTGAACCAGGATAAAATCCTTGTGTGATTCAAACCCCCTCCCCCTTTCTACCGTTTTTCATACCTTCAGTGGATTATGAAGAGACATTTGCACTTGTGGCAAAACTCAATTCTGTTCGAGTCCTGTTATCTTTGGCAGCAAATCTAGATTGGCCTCTTCACCAACTAGATATAAAGAATGTCTTTCTAAATGGTGAGTTAGAAGAAGAGGTGTATATGCAAATACCTCTAGGACTTGAATCACCCAACACCTCAAACATGGTATGCAAACTCCGTAAATCACTATATGGCTTAAAACAATCACCAAGAGCATGGTTTGATAGACTAACAAGGGTTGTCAAAGAAGATGGTTTTGTTCAATGCCAAACAGACCATACTATGTTTGCTAAGCACTCTATGGATGGGAAGATAGCCTTGTTCATTGTCTATGTTGACGATATCGTTATTACAGGAGACGATTATGACCAATCAAACGTCTAAAGAGTCTTTTAGCCAATGAATTTGAGGTCAAGGATTTGGGTCAGCTCAAGTACTTTCTAGGGATGGAAATTGCTCGGACAAAGAATGACATTTATGTTTCTCAGAGGAAGTACACTCTGGATTTACTTCAAGAAACAGGGATGCTCGGATGCAAAGCAGCTAATACCCCCATATAGTCGGTCAAAAGAAGTGAAGAGGAAAGTATACCAGCTGATAAAGATAGATATCAAAGTCTGGTTGGAAAATTAATTTATCTGACTCACACCAGGCTAGATATTGGCTTTGCTGTAAGCTTGGCTAGTCGCTACATGTCAAACCCAACTGAGACTCACATGAAGACTGTGAACAGAATCCTCCAATACCTAAAGGGATCACCTGGTCGAGGACTTTATTTTCAAAAGAACTCAAACAGAGGCATTGAAGTCTACACTGATTCAGATTGGGCAGGTTGCTTATCTGACAGGAAATCTACCACAGGCTATTGCACCTTTGTATGGGGAAATATGGTAGCTTGGAGAAGTAAGAAACAATCTGTAGTAGCTAGGAGTAGTGCAGAAGCCGAATTCAGAGCTATGGCACAAGGTATTTGTGAAGGAATTTGGCTCAAACGAATGCTGGATGAGATCAGAATTCCTACCAATTACACCATGAGAATATTGTGTGACAACAAGACTGCTATAAGCATTGCTAAGAATCCAGTTCACCATGATAGGACAAAGCATGTGGAGATTGATAGGCATTTCATTAAGGAGAAAATTGATCAAGAGATTATACATGTTGATCACATTCCATCATGCAAGCAAACAGCATACATTACGACTAAAGCTCTTCCAAGGAACATATATGAAAATATCAGATCCAATCTGGGTATGATAGAATAGATATCTTCCACCCAGATTGAGGGGGAGTGTTGAAAGTCAAATGCAATTAATTAGCACACGCTTATAAAAAAAATTAATTAGCACACTAATTAGAATAATTAGAGTCTGATTTGTACAGCTAATTAGGACTTTTATGTCAATGTTATTAGCATTCATAGAGAAAATATTTTCCCTGATTTTTAGGCTAGAATAGTGCCTAGGTCTTTAGTCATTTGTATTCTATAAATACTGCTCATGTATCATTTTACCAATCAATATAATATCAGACATTTTCCGCATTTTGCTCTTATCAATTTGGTATCAGAGCACCATCCAGGTGCTGTGGTGCAATTGAATTGTGAAGAAATGGAGAAGACAACAATTAACAAGAGGGAAGGTAAGGTGATTCCAAGCTTTGATGGTAAAGAGGCTTACTGGTGGTATTTCTGGAAAAGAAGCAACCAGAATGCAAAATGGTGGGATTTTGTGAAGGCTTTATTGAAGAAATTCCAACCAGAAATGGATCCTGGCATACCAGTGTATGTTCAAGATTCTGAGGAAGAAGAAAGCCCAAGAACATATGCAGTTTTGGGGAATGGAAGAGAGAGTCATTCGATGGAAGAAAAACCAGAGATAAAAGCTGATTTTGTTAATTCAATGAATAAAGGTTTTCTTTCAAAGGAGAATCCAAAGGAACTAGGAAAGAAGGACTTCGAGATTCCCTTTCTTGGTGAAACAGAGGTACCATTGATGGTGAATTGGCGGCCAGAGAAGAGTGATGCCCTACGACTGCAGTAAACTTGGGGCACTTCATTGGTGGAGAAAAACTTAGCCCTTGAGATGCAGAGGATCAAACTTGAAACAATACTTGCAAGAAGTGCGAAGCTGAATATCAGAGTTCGACGGACGCAACCAACCAAGGTGCTGGTCAGGCGGCCTCCGCCAAAGCCATCGGATTCAAGTTTCCTTTGTGTAAGAACAGTTGTGAATCTGTGGGCAGAGTGCAAGAAGCTTTTCCTGCGACCCCCGCCAAAGCCACCCGATAAAGGCTTCCTTCGTGTGAGAATAGTTGAGAATCTGTGGCCAGAATACAAGCTTTATAACCTTGAGGACAAGGTGAATCTTCTAAGGCGGGGTATTGATTGAGCACTGTGTGAACAGTGCCCGCAGTAGCAGTTGAACCCAGCAATATCAGTTAGGGGTTGTTTTTATTTAAATTGGGTCAGTTATTATTTGCTAGTTGTGTCTAGTTGTAACTGTCTTGGGGTGGTTATCAAATAGGGGTTGTGTTTGTTTATTTGATTCATTCAGAAGTTGTGAGTTTACTGGGAGAGGTCCGGCTCTCATATTTCAAAGTTACTAGTAGAGGACTCGCTCTCGAACATCCTGAATTTGTTTAATTATTCCTTAATATTCTGTTCTTATCACAATGCCTCGAGCTATAGCAGAAGAACTGAAACACAAAAAAATAAGTATGATACCTCCAAAACCAGAAATCTAAAATTATCATATTTTTTCCTCAAAGCCTCTATTATTGGATTTTATGTCCTCTCTTAGAAAAGTTCTCACACAATATAATGGTTAATTTTAAAGTGACTCTAGTATATCTCCTATCCATTGCTATCAGATATTAGGTCTCAAAGATTTTGCATTCTATGATCCAATAGTGAGGCAAGAGACCACATGAGGTGTTTCATGTTTAGTTCACCTTCAGCGAAATACAACATGGGTCAAATGAGCTATCTGCATTCTGCAGAGAGAAGAAACCCTTCCACGTATAAGTCCCAAAATAGACAGACTATTCTGATTTTTAAGTAGTCCCAAAATAAATTAGATTTTCAGTATAACACTTAGATAGGGATTTTTATCCTATCCATTCTAATAAAGAAGGTAACCAGTACATGGCTCTCTATCTCATTCTCTTTAACCGTAACAATACCAAATGAAGAAAATTATTGCACTAAATCACGAGTATAATCGTAATCTGTAAATATCAAATGACTTAGGGAGTTACTGACAGTATAATTTCACGTTATTGCCTTCTTCCAAGAAATTGTATAATCAATTTTGGTATTCAATAACAGTTATAACATTCAATCAGTAACTTTACACAATTTTCTTCTCTCGTTATTGCACAAACACCTAACACCTAACACTTCACTTCAGATCTATTTCTTGCAGTGGTTTCACTTCCTATCCCTTATGTTGTCAGAATTCTGAGGCTTATATGGTGTTCTGTCCAGTATTTGTGTACAGGTGCATCCATAGCTGTTCAAGTGAGTAAGCAGGTGAGAGAATCAAAGGGTGTACTTTAGAGTTCTTAAGCAGCAATGAGGCTCATTGTGTTGTGTCCTCAGCTGCTACTTCTTCTTCACTAAGTATTAAGTCAAGAAGGCAGAGAGAACACATTCTCTGCTAGGATATTCTCACTCAAGCCTATGAAGAAGCTAAACCTCTGCAAATAACTTCCATCACAAACGTCATTGCAGGGATAACGTTGCTTAAAGCACATAAATGGGAGGTGAATTTCAACTACGCATAGTACAAGTTCTGACCAGGGCATGTGCAGTAAGTGAAACAATGGCATACACCAGTTGCGTTTCACGTTTCCATCAAGCATTCAAAGATAAACCAAACATCTATAATTCTAAAAAGTATAAGAATAACGGGCGGATAAACCAAAATAAAAATTCCTTTATTCATAAAATGAAATATACTTGAGCATAGTAAAATTCAAAAACAAAAATACTTAGCATAGTAACTCCCCTAAATACTCAACCCTAATATTTCCCCGACTAGATAATAAGTTCCTAGAGCATGTGTAGCTATTAGCATTCTACTTTGGTGGAGGGAAGAAAATGGCATCAGCGGTCCTCTTTGAACGGAAGAGTTGCTCAACGCCTGAATCTACATTGAATGCAGCCTGCAGAACCGTAGGTGACAAAGCCTTCCACACTGAAGAACTTCCAGCCAAGTGGGTAAATATAGGACTGCAAAAGAATAAGAATCATAAGTATATAGAAAAAACATCAATACATGCTATCATATAGAGAACAAGTCAAAGGCTAGCTATGCTAACTGATATAACCCCCACCCCATTAACAATCAAATATATACCTATCAGTTGTTAAAATGTACATGTCCTGCAGAGTGCAGAATAGTTATTCACTACTGAATTACCAATTTGCAACCAAGTAAATAGCCCTAGCAAGCGAAACAGCAGTTTTCATTTATAATGAGTTCTGTTAACCCATCCCTGATGAGTAACTATTAGAGACAAAATATTGAAGATAATACAAAAATTATTGAGACAAATTATCTAATCTACTTAAGCAACAAATAGAATAATATCAAACAAATAATTACTTCATGTAATCGGTTGTAAAATAACAAATGCATAATATTCACTTGCATTGACAATAAGGTAAAAAGAAGGAAGTACGACTTACTTGGGGGTGGAGATGATAGAGAACCACTCCAATCCCTCAGGATCAGCAATCTTGGAGACCACATAAAACCTAGGCACAATGAACAAATTACCAGCTTTCACAGTTGTCTCCAAAACCCTCTTGCCATCAACACCAACCACCTGAACCCTGCCACTGCCCCTGACAATATAAGTAACCTGCAAAGCAGAGTCACAAGAGAATCCTGGAGAACACATGGCTCCACCATCCAACCTCACAAGGTCAGCTCCGAGTCCAACCTCACCAACCAATGGAAGATTCTTGGTGTTCAACACCACAACCCTTCCACCATCCTTGATGTCAACATCCAGTGCAGCCTCTAGACAGTTCAAGGCCATGCCATCCCGATGATCGGGTTTAGGTTCAGGAATGGTGATATTACCTTCCAGCTTCACAATGCCTTTGGCTGATTGATTTCCAACAAGGGTTTTGACCTCATTCTCTTTCAAGTCCCAAGCTCTCCCCACAAACTCAGTTGAAAAGCCTGTGAAGATTCCATTGGAACCAGTCAGATAAAAGTCAGTGAACTCACCAGCCTTGTGAGCCTTTGAAGTGTCTCCCAGGAACAGAACAACCAACTCAGTGTCTTCCTTGTTATACCACCATGTCACAACACCAAAGGGAAGCGCCAAGGCATCACCTTTCTTGATTGCAACAACCTTCTCTTCTGATTCAGGGAGTACAATTCCAACAACTCCAGTTCCTGGATCAAGTTCACAACAAATAACCAATTTAACAACACAAATTAATAATCAATACATGATAAAAACATATATATAATTATATGATCTTCTCTCGAAATCAAGCTATTGCATAAGTGTGATTTCATACGAGTAACACGAAATTCGATTGATAAACCCTCAGTTGAAAGGTAAGAAACCCCTTGGAGATCGCAATAACCAATTTAACAACATATATTACTAATCAATGCATGATAAAAAAAATATAATTATATGATTTTCACAGGGAATCAAGCTCTTGCATTGCATGAGTGTGAATTCATACGAGTAACATGAAATTCGACTTAACAGCATAAATTAATAATCAATCCATAGTACAATTCAATTCCTGGATCAAGTTCACAATAGATAACCAATTTAACAGAATCAATGCATAAGAAAAAAATACAATTATTTGATTTTCAGGAAATTAAGGCATTGCATGAGTGTGATTTCATACGATTAACGTGCAATTGAGTTCAGAAACCCTGAATTGAAAGGGGAGAAGTACCTTGGAGAACATAAGCGACTTTGGATGAATCAGAGTAACGAGGAAGCGCGAAACCGTTCTTCTGGAGAGCGAGCTTGGAGGCACCTATGTTGCCTTCGCGTAGCATGGGGAGTTCAGAAGGGGACCAGGCGTGGTAAGAGCCACCATTGCCGCCGTAAAGCTTCTTGGCCAGTTGGGGAGAAAGATCAATCGCCATCGTTTTCTGTTTTCTTTCCTTTTCTCGAAGATTCTCACTTGCCAAACAGCGAAAGACAAGAGAATTTTTGACTACTTTGGATGATAGTGCGTTGAAGCTAAGCGAAGATGACTGGTGTTATTTATAGGGAGGGAAGGAGAAAGAGTCCCAACGGAACTGAAATTCTAATCTGATTTATGGAGGATAATTCAAGTCTAACCGAATTGTTTGTACTTTTTTGTTATCCAAATATCAAATTACTCGTCTAAGAAAATTTTATTAATTTTTTTTTAAATGGGAATATTTAATATATCAATATTACCCTTTCAAAATCAAATATCAATATTATTCATATAAATTACTTTTTTTATTTGACAGATACAAGTATAATGCACCGAATCACGAAAGTCTGTTTAACTATTAATAGTTAATGTACCAAAAAAAACTATAAATAGTTAAATATTTATTGAAATTTATTTATAAAAACTGTTTTTATAGATTAATTAGGATAAGATACTTTCCAAGTTGTAACAAAATAAATATCAGAGTTTCAAAAAAAAAACAAAAAAAATATTAGGATAAGATGGTACAAAACAATATAATTTTAAATGATAAATAATTTTAAATTAAAGTTATTAATTGAAAATAACAAAAGTAAATAAGATAGTGAATTTATTTGATTTAATTTAATAAAATCCAAATAACACAAACGGTCTATTGTTACTATTATATATTTATCTTATCCTTGTAGTTTTCTTTTATCTTATTCTATTTTTTTATGTAAACAACATGTATCAACTAATCTCCTTAAGTAAGAAAAATAATTTCAAGTCAGTTGATTTATACATTTAGTAGTTATCTTTCCTTATCTAATTTAACATACCATACTATATTATAAATTTTAGAGTAAATTACACTTAACTACCTTAAAGTTTGCTTATATGACACTAAATTCCAAACTTACTTGACTATTAATTACACTACACCCCATTTTTCTCAAGCAGATAACAATATTTTTAACAATGATCCCTAATAAAAAAAATGGGGTAGAGTGTAATATTTAAGTTAGTTTGGAGTTTAATGTAATATAGAGAAATCTCAAAGTAATGGAATGTAATTACTCTAAATTTTAATTTGAATTAACATTTTAAAGAGTGAGAATATCCCTCTCTATTTAATCAAATAAAAGAGACTCAAACCGGAAGCATGTTTTAAGCTAATTTGATCTTGCAGCTTATTTGTTCTTATCTAATCTAATTTTTTTTTTTTGAAAGTATCTAATCTAAACTAATATGCTAAATTTATAATTTTTTTTTGAAACACTAAATTTATAAATTTGGATGCGAGTAAGAATATCAATCTCTACTTTATCGATTAAGTTTTGTTTTATTTTTTCTTTCTCTTTTTCAATCCGCTGCTATACTATAAAATTGAATTTTCAATCTAGAACGTATAAAAGAAATTCTTTTCTCATAATTAACTCACTTTTTATAATTTATCTTTTCTAGTATACTAGATCAACTTAATTATCTCAAAGCTAAGGTTAGAGCTGGACAATGAAACCGGTTGACTCTAAGTCAAAGAGCTTTCGAAGTTGTTTATTAGACCTGTTTCCATAAACAAATAGTAGAAGATAAATGTTTATAAAGTGAGGGGAATAGAAATTTGTTCCATGCAATTTCTAATCATAGTAGTAGTCAATACATCTAATCATAGTAGTAGTCAATATAGGGTCGTCTCAAACCCTAGGCCAGTATTAAAGCTCTTGATTTAGGCTCCAATTTTTTTGTTTTTTTTAAACTAGTATATATTTTAAAGGAAATTATCCAAGAATAGACTAATTATATAACATATTGAGTGCCTAAAAGAATGGATCTTTTAAGTGCAGCATTTATTTTTAATTAAATTCAATTTATTGTGTATTTTGAATTGATAAAAAACAGAGGAAAAGTGTGACTTTTTATTTAGTCTCTCTGAATTCTTCTTCTTTTACTCTCTCCAATTCTTTCTCTATTGAAAAAGAAATTTTAAAAGAAATCAATTATGATAATTTACTAAACGATTTTGCATCTCAAAAAGCCCGAAAAATAAATTTTATTTAAATTATTTATATAAAAAAAATTAATTTTATAGAGGCCCAATTCTTAGAGTTCACTTTAGGCCTCAATATTGGTTGAGACGGCCATGAGTCAATAACATTATTTTTGCTATTGTTTTGGTGGTAGTTACTTCATTTTGGAAGGTCTTTTCCCAAAATAGCCAATTTATCAGAGAAAATTATAACTAGGAGAACTTGAAAGCAAGAGATCCAATAGGAATGAAATGAATATATATTTCTAAACAAAATAGTGAGGGGGTCTGAGCTACGTACCATCTTATATATACTTTAAATTACGACGCTTAAACCGATGTTTTAAAAGATGTGGTCAATAGCATAAAGGCTTAATTGCACATTTGCTCCCTCATCTTTTACCATTGTGCGACTTCCCTCCCCAATGTTTAAAATGAGCGATTTTACTCCCTCATCTTTCAATTTGTGAAAATCAGCTCCTTCTGTTAGTGGGCCGTTTAATACTTAACAGAGCTAGCTATTTGCACCCTCTATTTCTTATTTACACCTGCATCCCTTGTTTTTTAACAAAAAAAAAAACCATAATAAAAAATGAAATTGATGAGAGTGGTTAAAACATTTAACCCCAATCCCAAATCTCATTCAACCAGAGATAGCAAGGGATGTCGTCGCCGCCGTGGAAGGAGGTCTTCGTTCGTCGTCGTTGCTGGACCGAGAACCAGATTCAACAAAACCCATAACCTTTGTTCTTTCTTTCTCTCTCTTGATCCCTTCGTTCTGGATCTTCAGAGCCTAGCCTTCTTCTGTGTTGTATCTGGTGTTTCTAGTGAATTTGTGTTGGATTATGCTGTTGAGGTTGTGTAGAACTGCTGAATCTGAGAATCTGAGGGAATTGGAACTTTGATATGGATTCACAAGGGCAACATGCCATAGATTAGATGTTGGGTCCATTGAATTTTATTCATGATGGCCTCATGGATCCTAATTCAAGGCTATAAAGATCAGTATTGTTAACCTAGTATAATTAATGGTGGGGATTGGGGAAGCTTTACAGTGAGATTGGCCTATGCGCCAAGGATGGGTTATTTGTAGATATGGGTTGATCCCTCTTTGTATTTTTATTTTCTAGGTTTTGTGGGTTTAATTTTGGTTTGATTTTTTATTCTCTTTTGTTTGATGATGACTATGAGGATGAGGTTGAAGATGAAAATTTAAGCCTCAATTTCATTTTTTTTTTTTCGGTTTATCTATTAAAAACAGGGGTGCAAGTGTAAATAGGAAACAAGGGGTGCAAATAGCAAGCCACGTCAGCTAGCTCCGTTAAGTTTTAAACGACTCACTAACAGAAGGAGCTGATTTTCACAAATTGAAAGATAAAGGAGTAAATTCGCTCATTTTAAACACGGGGGAGAGAAATTGCACAATAGTGAAAGATAAGGGAGCAAATGTGCAATTAAGCCTAGCATAAATGCATACTACGACGGTTCAACCGTCATTTATACAACACATGAAATTGTAAACTATATAGTACGGCGGGTTAAACCGCTATTTATACAATATTTAGTTAACTGTCGTTTTATACTAACTAGCGGAATTACCCGTGCCCTGCACGGGTGACTTTTGTTATTTATAATTTAAATTTCGTGTAATATTATATTTTGTATCTTTTTAGTAAATATGTTTTAAAAATTGTTTCAATTATATGTTCTTAATAGTGATAATTGTGGATTAATCTACCATGATTTTTTACTTCAAAATTTTTACTTATTTAAATATGAAAAAATTTAAAAATTAAAAATTATAAGACATGTACAGATGTACTTATTATTTTGTATTTTAAATTATAAATTTTGTATCACGCAAATTTTTGTATATACATTAAATTAGTATTTTTAATTTTTTTAATACATTTACTCATTATTAATATTTGATTGATTATTTTTCATATCAATCTTTCTATTTATAATAACAATAACAATAATAATAATATATATTTTGATTCAAAATGTTAATTTCGAAGAGAAATCAATATGTAACAACAAAATGAAACCCCACTTTTACTAAAACTCAAATCAAATCATAGAAAAAATTATCAGATTAAATAAAGTAAAATAATAGATAATATACGAAAATTATTTAGATCGAAAGGCTTCTCTTATTTTTTATTAAAGTCTCACGTGGCTATTATTTTTAAGTTTGAACTCATTCCCTTTTTAGTCTTTGGCTCTTCGATCATACCTTTGGTAACCACCGCCTACCAGGGACGATGGAGGAGAAATCCATTTTATCAATCCAAGCAGATAAATTGAAGGATTTCTGCATGTCTTTCCCCTTCATGATTTAAAAAAGAGGTGAAACAATATATAATGGTGAATCGAAAATGGAAGAATGAGTAAATAATAGGATCATGAAATAAGGGTGTTCATAACCGAACCAAAATGAATTAAAACCGCTCAAACCGATCCAAAAAACCTGATAACCAAAAAAACCGATATTTTGTGAATGGATCCGTTTGTTTTCAGTTCCCATGTTAAAATCGAAACAATCCAAACCAAAAGTATTTATTTATTTAAATTTTGACATACATAATTACCCATTTAACCATACTTATGATGTTTTATTCCATGTATACCCAAACCTTTACAGTAATGTGTTTAAACTTTTCCAAGTTAGGAGACATATGTCTTCTTTTCATTCAGCGAAAGTGAAACCATCAATGTTCTGCTTCTTTGCCTCTTACTCAAAACAATACGTTTGTAAAATTGGTTAAAAATCAACTTAGATAGAGTTAATTAGATATTGTACATGAAATGCAGCAGTGTTACAAATCACAGTCATCACTTAGCATGATATCTTCTCTCTGTACATTGCTACTTGTTTTATGATTTTATTTTCTATTTCGTTATTTATTTCAAGATTTTTAGTTTCTTTGAAAAACTGAAATGCAATCCAATCCAAACTGATAAAAATTGGTTTGGATTTGAAAAAAAATAATTGAATGATTAAATTATAAAACTGAAACAATCGGATCAGATGAATTTGTCCTTTAAAACCGAACCTCGAACACCCTATCATGAAACATGAAATAAATCATTTTACACAACAAATAAAAAGGAGTGAATAAGACTATAAGAGGATAATAATAAACTTATAATATTGCGATCATACAGTGGTGGTGGAGAATTATAAAATAAAAAATGGAATAAAACTCTGAAAACAATAAATCAAAATAAGGTAAACACAATGTCACAAAGAACGGGTGAAAGAGAATGTTATAGATTAAAAAAATAATGTGAGAAATGTCTCAAAAGAGCAAATGAATTCTAACCAACGTGCATGTATAGCTAAATTAATTATTATTGCATTAAGATAAAAAGTATTACCTGACACATGATTGATAAATTATTTTTCTCTATAATTGTTTTAAATGAAAGAAAAATTGAAGGTGAAATCCTTAACATGAAATCGAATAACGAATTGAGAAACTGAAAAATGAAAGGGAGGAAATAGAGGAGTACGGAAAATATGGAAGAAGGTTGAAAATACTTATCATGCAGTAGACGAATGGAGAAAAACAAAACAGGATCAGTTCTTTTCATAAGAAATCCCACAGATGTTCAAATGATTCATTAATTAAATTATATCAATTTAATTCTGAAAATATGGAATATTCCATTTTGAAAATTCAATTATTTAATCAATCTTGTCTAATCTAATTAAAAAAATTCGTTATTTATTTCAAATTATTTCATTGTTCCAATAAATTATCAATTCTTGAGCACCATCGTTTTTAAAATTTGAATTTAAAAACGATAATTAATTATTAATTTTAGGAATTAATTAGAGGCATTAATTTCAATTATAAGAAATAAAATTTAGGGGTGTAATCGGACCGGATTGGTTCAAATTTATGGTGTTTAAATGTCTGCACCAATCTAACATGTTCGGTTTGGGTTGGTTCAGATTTAATGATTTTTAATTCTAAATTCGAACAAAACCAACCAGATCTCAATCGGATTGGTTCGGTTCCGGTGGTCGGATTTGCAATAAAAAAATATTATTTGGAAATATACACGAAAATTAATCTAAAAACGTGAAAAATTATTAAAAATATAGAAAAATCTAACATTTTCAAAGAACAGAACATTCGATAATGACATAAATCATATAATCTAAATAAAAATAACACCTCTAATACAAATATGAATATGTAATGTAATGGGCTGAAAATGTTTGAGATTAATGTAAAAAAAATTCTCAATTCATTAGATTGGTTCGGATTGATCGTTTTTTTCAATCCACAAATATGATACCTGAACCGATGGTAATCGAATTCAGTAAATAAATCTGAATCGAACTAATGATCTAATCCAACCCATCGTAATGTGTTTCGCTTCAGATCGGTTTGGTCGGAATCGCGGATCAGACCATACCCGCTTGCACTCCTAATAAAATTTGTAGTAACTAAAATAGGAAGTATATATGCAATTGGAAAATTTTCGAAAAATTCAAAATAAAAAATTAATGATGCTGAAAATTAAAAATTCAATATTTATTTTATTTTCAAAAATTCATTTGCTCATCGCACACATTTTATAATTAATCTTTTTTTGGTTACAATTTTATAATTAATCTAGTATTAAAGGAACTTCGAATTTCATAAAAAATTAATTTATATTTTAAAATCATTTTAACCATAATATTAAGGGAAAACAGATAAATGAATTTTATAACTAAAAATTAAAAGATCCAATATACATTGATTTTAGTTTTTTTTTTTGCTTGGTGTCTTCTTTGTTGCTGGAACTCTTTTGGGCTTTGCCCCTTTTAATATATATATGGCTTTTCCAAAAAAAAAATTAAAAATAAAAAGGATTCCAATTATTTTTATGAATCGTATTTTCAAATTTATAATATTTTTTTAATATCTGATATATCTTAAAAAAGAATTTAAGGAAAAATAAAAATTGATTTTTTTTATAATCAGAATTGATTATTTTCAAAAAAATTATGAGTTTAATGGATATGCACTGACAGTGTAAAATAGTTTTACACAGTCATCCAATCAAAGCATGCCACATAGGAGAGATAATTATATTTGACTTTAATTTTAATTAAAAGAATAATATATTTTCTGATTTGGCAGAATTCAATTGGATGTCTGTGTAAAACTATTTTACACTGTCAGTGCATATCCATTAAACTCAAAAATTATATCTAAGGTGGAATTTTTTATAATGGATGAAATGAAATAGGTTCAGAGATGTTCATGTATTGTATCATCTTTTCGAAAATTTGGACGGGGTGAAAATAATATTATTTGGAATTTATATCCTTACTTTGATAGTTTTTATAAGTATTACCTATGTTTTATTCTTAAAAAACTAATTTACATTTGAGTGTAACAAAAAATAAAATTAATGTGGTTACTGGTATGTAGCAATTTACTTTTGTTGATATATTATTTTTTTATAAGCATTTTTTAAAATTATTTATGTATTGTGTATGTGGCCATAATATTATTAAATTTAGCAATTCATGAGATAAAAAAAGTTGAAATCATTTTTTTTGTTTTCGTGGGAAAATAAATTACTTAAGAGGATACATATGGCATAGGTCTTCTAGAATAAAACTTTCTTACATTCTTTTCATATTTATATAAATATAGATATAGATAAATTATTATTTGGAAAACGTAGCTTTTAAAATCAACTCTGAAGGAAAGAATCACTTTCTTCAAAGCATCTAGTTAATTATTATGAAGCATCTGCTACCTAGAAGAAACATTAAAGAGGAAAAATTTGTATGGCACTAATTTTAAGGGTATATTATCCAAAAAAAAAACCATTTTAAAAGTACCTATAGAAAATTAACCCTGCATATGAATGAAACTAACCTTGAAAGAAAATATGATGGAGCAAAAGGAAATGAGCGAACATAAGTACGGTAGAGTGAATGATGGGGGAAGAGAACGTGAGTGAAAAAGAATATACCTTTAAGAAATTGTTATTGCATCTAAACAAACTCCTTAATGATACCAAAGATAAACATGAATGAGTAAAAATAACGAAGAATCGTGAGTTACAACGAATAAGAAGGTCTTGCGTTTATAATTAATAGTAAACATATAAGAATTACAATTTAAATTAGTGTGTTTTAATTGCTAACAAAAAATATAGTCTGATTTGATTTATTATTATATTATACTGTATTAATTAGAATAACTAAATAAGGAATTATTAAGAGTTTTTTTTCATTCCATGGAATGATTAGGAGTTGATATAACTGAATAATGGAAAACATTTAAAAGTGTATATTTTATAATTGAATCACAAAATTGATTGTGCTAAATAAATTATTTGAATTTGAAACACTTGCTAATTTAAATGTTTAAAGTATTTATAAAATTAACTAAATAATTTAAATATGCAAAGTAGATGACTTTTTTTTTTGAAAGTAGAAGTAGAGAACTTGAATACGGGGCATTAATAATTTTTTGACCAATATATGCAGATATATCATTGTAAGAATAAGAGTCATAAATGTAGTAATAATTATTTGAGATTGATTGCTCTTTATATTCCTTAATTGACTAATTTGAATTTAAATTTTAAAAAATTTACTTATATAAATTATTTAATATTTATAACTTAATTTAAATAAATTACATCATATTTATATGTTGATATTTTCGAATTTCTTATTTTTCCTATAATATTTGATATATTTAAAAATAATTTCAAGTAAATTTTACTTTAAAAATATGAAATTTTATAATAGTAGAGGATATTAAATATGGTGAGAGATGATCATATGCTGTTTTTTTGAAATTTGCCGAGATGATCATATGAAATAAAAAACGTGGGAGTACCAAAATTAAAAATTTAATTAGAAAAAGAACTAATATCCTTACCATATAGTTTTCATAAGTAATATTGATGTTTTATTCTTAATTTTTTTTACTTCTAAGTGTAAAAAAAAATGAAGTTACCGGTTTCAAAATAAATTTCTTTAAGTTTATATTTTTATAAACTCTTTTTCAAAATTATTAATTTAGTGTGTATGTTGTCATGGGTATTATTGAACATAGCAATTAATGTGACAAAAAAAGTGGAAATGAGTTTTTTTTTGTTTTGGAGGGAAAATGAATCATTTAGGAAGGGACATGTGGCATTGGTCTTCTAGAAGAAAACCTTATTTTCATATATATATATATAGATATAGATGACTAAAGCAATACGACAAAAATCTAAAACCGCTATTAAATAGTTTTTATTGTTTTCTCATCTCAAAACTATTTTCAAATAAATATTATCAAACAAGTTTTTTTTCTTCTTTTAAAAACAGTTCTCAATCAAACAGACTCGAAATTGCTAGCTTAAAATATGTTTTGGGTTTGAGTCTCTCTTTTTTTTTTTTTTTCCTTGAGTCTCTCTTGCTTTATAAAATAGAGAGTGAAATTCCCACTTATTAAAGTTAACATTCAAATTTTAATAGAGTATATTAGATATAAGATCAGATAAGGAAAAATAACTACTAAACTTGTAAATTAACTCACTTGATATTATTCTAATTCAAGCAGATTAGTTCAGTAGGTGATAACCTGTTGTTTAAACTAAAAAAATAAGGATAAGATAATTTATTTTACAATGAATATTCTCTAATTACAAGAGTAAGATAAAGATCATGTCAAAAAAAAATGTAACAAAAAAAAAAGATCATGACAAAAAAAAGAGTAAGATAAAGATAGAAAAATTATTAAAAAAAAAAAGGTAGATTAATAACACTAAGCCGTTTATGTTATTTGGATTTAATTAGATGAAATTGTTTTTTTATCTTATTTAGTTAAATTAATAACTCTAATTTAAAATTATTTATCACTTTAAATTATCTTGTTTTGTACCATCTTATCCTAATCTTTTTTTACAACTTGGAAAATATCTTATATCTGAATTCTTATCCCAAAATCTATAAAAAAAAACAGTTTACTATTTTTTTTCAATTTTATTGAATTTATAAACAAATTTCAACAATAAATAATTAACTACTTAAAGAGACTTTTGTGATTCAGAACATTTTACTTGTATCTGACAAATAAAAAATAATTTTATGAATAATATTGATATATTAATGTTGCCATTTTTAAAATTTTCTTAGATAAGTAATATCATATTTGGATAACAAAAAACACAATTCAGATTATCTTAATCCACATTTCACTAGAATTTCAGTTCCGTTAGGAAGCTATCTCCTTCCCTCCCTATAACCCTATAAATACCGCAATTCATCTTCGCTTTTCTTTCACGCACTATCACTATCATCCAAAGTAGTCAAAATTTCTTCAGTCTTTCGCTGTTTGGCAAGTGAGAATCTTCGAGAAAAGGAAAGAAAACAGAAAACGATGGCGATTGATCTTTCTCCCCAACTGGCCAAGAAGCTTTACGGCGGCAATGGTGGCTCTTACCACGCCTGGTCCCCTTCTGAACTCCCCATGCTACGCGAAGGCAACATAGGTGCCTCCAAGCTCGCTCTCCAGAAGAACGGTTTCGCGCTTCCTCGTTACTCTGATTCATCCAAAGTCGCTTATGTTCTCCAAGGTACTTCTCCCCTTTCAATTCAGGGTTTCTGAACTCAATTGCACGTTAATCGTATGAAATCACACTCATGCAATGCCTTAATTTCCTGAAAATCAAATAATTGTATTTTTTTCTTATGCATTGATTCTGTTAAATTGGTTATCTATTGTGAACTTGATCCAGGAATTGAATTGTACTATGGATTGATTATTAATTTATGCTGTTAAGTCGAATTTCATGTTACTCGTATGAATTCACACTCATGCAATGCAAGAGCTTGATTCCCTGTGAAAATCATATAATTATATTTTTTTTATCATGCATTGATTAGTAATATATGTTGTTAAATTGGTTATTGCGATCTCCAAGGGGTTTCTTACCTTTCAACTGAGGGTTTATCAATCGAATTTCGTGTTACTCGTATGAAATCACACTTATGCAATAGCTTGATTTCGAGAGAAGATCATATAATTATATATATGTTTTTATCATGTATTGATTATTAATTTGTGTTGTTAAATTGGTTATTTGTTGTGAACTTGATCCAGGAACTGGAGTTGTTGGAATTGTACTCCCTGAATCAGAAGAGAAGGTTGTTGCAATCAAGAAAGGTGATGCCTTGGCGCTTCCCTTTGGTGTTGTGACATGGTGGTATAACAAGGAAGACACTGAGTTGGTTGTTCTGTTCCTGGGAGACACTTCAAAGGCTCACAAGGCTGGTGAGTTCACTGACTTTTATCTGACTGGTTCCAATGGAATCTTCACAGGCTTTTCAACTGAGTTTGTGGGGAGAGCTTGGGACTTGAAAGAGAATGAGGTCAAAACCCTTGTTGGAAATCAATCAGCCAAAGGCATTGTGAAGCTGGAAGGTAATATCACCATTCCTGAACCTAAACCCGATCATCGGGATGGCATGGCCTTGAACTGTCTAGAGGCTGCACTGGATGTTGACATCAAGGATGGTGGAAGGGTTGTGGTGTTGAACACCAAGAATCTTCCATTGGTTGGTGAGGTTGGACTCGGAGCTGACCTTGTGAGGTTGGATGGTGGAGCCATGTGTTCTCCAGGATTCTCTTGTGACTCTGCTTTGCAGGTTACTTATATTGTCAGGGGCAGTGGCAGGGTTCAGGTGGTTGGTGTTGATGGCAAGAGGGTTTTGGAGACAACTGTGAAAGCTGGTAATTTGTTCATTGTGCCTAGGTTTTATGTGGTCTCCAAGATTGCTGATCCTGAGGGATTGGAGTGGTTCTCTATCATCTCCACCCCCAAGTAAGTCGTACTTCCTTCTTTTTACCTTATTGTCAATGCAAGTGAATATTATGCATTTGTTATTTTACAACCGATTACATGAAGTAATTATTTGTTTGATATTATTCTATTTGTTGCTTAAGTAGATTAGATAATTTGTCTCAATAATTTTTGTATTATCTTCAATATTTTGTCTCTAATAGTTACTCATCAGGGATGGGTTAACAGAACTCATTATAAATGAAAACTGCTGTTTCGCTTGCTAGGGCTATTTACTTGGTTGCAAATTGGTAATTCAGTAGTGAATAACTATTCTGCACTCTGCAGGACATGTACATTTTAACAACTGATAGGTATATATTTGATTGTTAATGGGGTGGGGGTTATATCAGTTAGCATAGCTAGCCTTTGACTTGTTCTCTATATGATAGCATGTATTGATGTTTTTTCTATATACTTATGATTCTTATTCTTTTGCAGTCCTATATTTACCCACTTGGCTGGAAGTTCTTCAGTGTGGAAGGCTTTGTCACCTACGGTTCTGCAGGCTGCATTCAATGTAGATTCAGGCGTTGAGCAACTCTTCCGTTCAAAGAGGACCGCTGATGCCATTTTCTTCCCTCCACCAAAGTAGAATTCAAATACCTTAAAAAGCTAGTAGTGGAAATGTTAGGGTTGAGTAATTAGGGGAGTTACTATGCTTAAGTTTTTTTTTTGTTTTTCGTTTTGAAGTTTAAAATGCTAAAGTATATTTCATTTTATCAATAAAGGAATTTGAATTTTGGTTAACCCGCTCTTATTCTTACACTTTTTGGAACTTTAGATGTTTGGTGAATGTTTGCTAATGCATTTGAGCTTAGTTGATCAAAATAAAGATATTTAGTTGATCATAAGCATGGGAAGATGGAAACTGAAGTGCATTTCATAACACGTTACATAAAAAAGTTCGGTCACTTTTATAGTAGCAGCAAACTAAATGATTTTCAACGCAATAAAAGAAAGAATGATCAGAGTCAATACTTTTCTATCTCACTCCATTTTCACTTCCATCATGATTTCACAAGTTCTAAACCTTTTTGCAGATTTCAATAGAGAGTTCCGAACAAATTTTATCATTTGATATTAATGTGGTGAGGTGAACCAGTTGATGTTAAGAATCCGTTCATAGTCATAGGTGTATATAAATTCACTTTTCACCTGTTCTGAGATTTTCTTTCTCCAGTCACTAAAACAAAGAAATTAAGCTACCAAACGGGCTTATGAGGATTGTGAGTTAAACAAATCATGAAGTTAATGGACAGAATTCTCTTTACTTCCACGCTTATATTTACTCAGATTCAATTCTGACACTCATAAGCTATCTCAAATGTTTCTTCTGTTTTAGAATCAATGGTATTAATATTTTTAAACATGCACTAACTCGAATTCCAAAATAAAGAAAAAAGAAAATGAAAAGCGAGGAGTGAATCAGCCCCACTACCAGCAAATTTGAACTGGACCACCAATAATAAAGTGCACTCTGCTCATTACCGTGGCCCTCTGTGGATGGGGAGGTACGACATTGACCTGAAGGAGCAAAAAGAAGCCAGCAACATAAGGACCTGTCCGCTTGATTGACACTGCATGGACCTTCTGAAACAATTGAAGTAGCCTTAATGCCCTACAATATATAGTAACTCTTCATTTGTGAGAGCTAGGATGGACCTTTCCCCACCATGTTTATGTAAATAAAATGATAAATAATGGTGGCATTGGCATAAATGTTGAGTATTGACTTTGATTTTCGTGGAAACTAAGGGTAAGTTCTATTCTGGATTGTGACTGTGATAAAGATCAGAAAAATTAGCCTTTGTGGATCATGACCCACCACCAGGGTTGGATGAACATAAAGCATTGAGCTTGGAGAAAAGAAAATAGGAAAAGTTTGCTGAAGAATGTGTCCCAAACCAGCCTGGCCTGGAGTGCTGTGATGCTGTCCACTACCACTGAGTACTAATTCACATGCATTACCGTGTGCAACCACATGCTGTCATCTAAAAATTGCAGCTATGATGTTCCAGCGAGCCATGTTAAGAATTTATAAAAAGTTTGTCTTTCTGGTTACCTGTTTAGAATTTCCAAATTTTATCCAAAGGCAAATTTTCAATCATAAGTTTATTAGGTTGATAATTTGTTCCAAACATGAACAATTGATATAGCCTAACTTTTTAAGAAGTCAGAATATGGGCACACAGGGCCTTTTACAATTAATTTTGAAGCGAGAATCAATTCTGGGAAGAAGCTTCAGTGAGTAACTTCTGTGTTTCAGAATTGATTCTGATGAAAAAGAAGTTGATCCAAATATGCTATGAACAACCAATTCTACTTCAGTAATAAATAAACACTAAACGACAAGAAAAAGCTGCATTCCATTCACTCATCTAATAGGGGAGATTTTTTAATCTGCAAACATTACAAGCTTGATAGGTCATCACATTTCTAATCAACAAACACATTCACTTCGGCATAGTTGTACCAAACAACAGAAAACAAGACAGATAAAAGGAGGTGGTGCTGGGGAAGAATTGGGATTTCAAGAAGTTATGCTAATTAATAACTCATGTTGACCAATCTAGATGTTGGGATAGGTGAAGGCAATGATGGACATGATGATATTGGAGATGGCCACAGCTGTGCATTCTTCACCTTGGAGACACTTGCCAGAACCACGGATGGCGTCACGCGACCGATGATTGTTACTTTCTTTGCCTCCATATCTATACTGAATGATGTTACTCCTGCACATAATTTGTCAATTGCATAATTTACTTGCATCAACATGAAATTTAACACTCCTAATTAGTGGAAAACCCAGAAAACCCACAAATCAAACCCTGCATTGATATATTACAATATATGGAATATTGATACATATGATTACCACTTACCATCAAGTTTGGTTTTTAAAATTTTAGCAGCTCAAGAATGTGGAAGTTATAGCTATAAGATAAACTGACCTTCCATTTTTGAAATGTGCTTCCTAACTTTCCCTACACAGGCCTTGCAGTGCAATGACACCCTCAAAACCACAACCTGTTTAAGATTTCAAAACAAAACAGATTGAAGTTGCCATTCATCATCATTAAGACTATTTGGGTGTGGAGCAAAAAGCACTTATTGGAATTTTTTAAGTGCTTTTTCCTAGTAGATAAGCTCCAATAAGTGATCTCTAGACCATATCCAAACATGATTGTATTTAACTTAGAAAGCAAGCTTTTAATTTTTTTTTTTGAGAAAAAAAAAGAACTTGAAATTAGTATGTTTCTCTTAAGTACCTGGTCTTGGGTGGGCTTGTGTGAAGGTTGAGTTACTTGAGTAGGAACCATTGCTGAGATTTTAACAGACTCAGACACCCAATCAATGAAGGGTATGTCACTGAGGAGATACTTAGTCACTGAGTTTTTTCTACTTATGTCACTGTTTTGCTTATCTGTTGAGCTTTTTCTTTGCTTCTCATGGTGAGGCTTAGGATTGATGGGTAATTTGGATGAACAAGGGACATGAAGTTGGCTTTTCCTTCTAACACTGCCATGCCTTTTGGTGCTTTTACGTGCCACGGAACGATGGTATGTGCTGGAGTTTACTGCTGTGGAAGCAGATGAAGAACAGAACAGATCCATTCCTTTCATGGCAGTGATTTCTGAGTTTGGAGCAACTTCTTGCTAAGTAGTGGAGAATGAAGAGAGAACTAATTAAGGATGAAAGTGTTGGGAGAAAGACCTTCCCAATGAAACCAATTTAAGTACCAACCAAACTTGCTTTTAATTTTGAACTTCATGGAGTAGGGGAGGGAAAAAGGAAAACTTTTCCATACCATTATTGCCCTCTCTAGCAGTTGACTAATAAGTGGTTGCTTTAGTGTAATAAATGGTATGCCATGAAAGATAATAGTATCAAATTTTGAAATGAACATTGAAAGTGTGTGTTTGTAGCATTTTTTATTACTAAGATTTTAGTATTGATAATCAAATGACACCAGAACTCTCTAAATTAGAAAGGATATAAGAGTACTAGCCGAGAAAAAGTTGCATTACAAACATGTTTGTGTTTGGACCGCTGAGGAAATTTCATTTTCAACCGTCCTTCTCACAACCAGGTCTGAAGATTAGCTCGACCAAAATTCCTCTCTAGACGTGCTTGTGGCGTGCCTAGTCAGCCTCCCGTTAGCGTAGTCAATAGGATCCACCAATTTTATTTCCTCATAAATGTAGAATACGTTATACTCATCCCCCACTTCATGTAATCTCATGATTCCACCACATTCATTGTGATCAGATGCCACCCCTACCTTATAAAACATGTTCATTTTAGGGTTCTATGGCAAAGCAATATACTCAGTTCTTGTAGATTTCTTTTAACAATATTCATGGTTAAATCTCCAAAAATCGATTCTCTCTCCATAAAAACTGCTCCTACTTGCTTTTTCTATTACGTGGAAAAAATGATGAGTCTCCAAACACACACAACCAACATGTTTAGACCCACTTCTAATTCTGTAATCACTTTTCACCTCACAAAAGCTATTTCTAGTAGCTTCTTCCGAATCACTCGATTCACTCCACCACAAACGTGGACCTACTCGGTTTTCAAACACACACTACGCAAATTGCAAAGTCGAGGGCAGTCCTTTCGGAAATATTGTGTGATTGATTGGATTTTCAAAATTGTACTCCCTTCGTTTATGAATAACTGTCCATTTAGAGAGAAAAAATTTGTTTCATAATAATTGTCCACTTATAATTTCAATGAAACGTTAATATGTGTTTTTCTATATAATGCCCCTATAATTAAGGAAAATAAATGATGAGAGATAATAATGCATTTTAAAGGGTAAAATAGGAAAATACATATAATGTTTTAAAAAGTTAACAAAATTTATTGCATTCTTAATTTGTGTGCATCTTCACTAAGTGGACAGTTATATTGAAACGGAAGGAGTATCAAATTTTTCTTGTTGTCTTTTTTCTTCCATTTGTTGGGATCAATAAGTTGTCCTCAATTCCTCATCTTTGCTGTGACATGATTACAAGTTACAATCACGACTTGTGGAATCAACAAAGTTTTAAGGATAACAACTAACTCCATTATTGTCACATAATTGCTCCACATTGGGCCCTGTTTATTCTAGTACACTTTTCATGTTTTCAATGTGCTAGCTTGGTCAATTTTAATAACGTGTCCATAAAGCACTTGCATTAAATTAAATAAATCAAGCATTACTCCTCGAGATTTTAATGTTTCCTGTCATCACATTCAATTCTTGAATTCTGGGCATTTAGATCAGGCATTTGAAGGGAATATGTTAAAGCTGCATATCCTCCTTAACCATTGTCCATTACTGACTTCTATCTATTAACTTTCACTATTTTATATATCAGGCATTCTATGATAGATTGAAGCAAGAAGTGTGCTGTAATGGTTGTACATTTCGTCATTTTACTATGAGATCGAAGGTTAAATCCTTTCTAGTGGAAATAAAGCACATTTCATAGTCAACCATTTAGTGACGTGATCACATTGTAGCTAGAGATTAGTCATTGCAGCAAACCAGCATGAATACCGTAGTCTCTAAAACTATGGGAGAATAATTGCAACAATTTGTTGGGCAAAAGGGGACGCATGGCGTATTGATAGGTTGATGATTAGATGTTTTTCTGGTTGCTCACCCTCTGTGACTGTGTGGCCCAATCTGTTCTTCCCTGCCATTCACTATTGAATATTGATCTTTACTTTATTTTCCTTAGGCTTGTGCATAAGTCATTTTATTCACCCGATACAATCAAATAAACAGACCAGCTGCTTCTGAATTGTGGTTATTTAGGAGCAAGATTCTTTATTTCTTTGAAGCAGAAACAGAATGAAAACGCAAAAGTATTACGAGTGCACATGGACTCTCATGAATTCCTGTGTGGATGGAAAAAGAAACATACAGTGTCTCTCTCTGATGTCGATCCTTAAAAACACATTGCTTTAGCTGTGATTCAGACTGAGTGAGTTTAATATATGATCACGCGTTTAAAGATGCAACATGCGACCACTTAAATTTTCAAACCTGTACTTGAACTTTTCCCTCTAATGTGTTGTTTGGTTTAGGAGATAAAGAGAAAGAAAAAGAGAAGATAAACAGAGAGAAATAGGTGACTCAAGTGCGAAAGAGGGATTAAGATCCCCTACACTTTTGATTTTGAACTGCATCAATCAATATGAACCATTGAAATACATTTTTAGTTAAACAAAATAAATAACAAAATGAAATTCAATGGCACCATCACTACAAGTCTACAATTGCGGAGGATCCGTGTCTGAAAAGAGATTATACTTAAGGTGCCCACTGGGGTGGACCATTATTATTTTGGTCCACCGGTGCACCTGGGATATTTTAGACATTGCACTAAGGCTATTTTAGACTTTACCTCTACCTCTTCCTCTCCTTCTCCCTCCCACTCTCCCCTTCCTTCCTAGTCCTACATCCCTCAACACTCTGAATAATCCCCAAAATTTGTTGATTTGTGAGGAAAACAGAAATGAATTATGTAACCAATATAACACAGACACAAGCATAAGCAGCAGCTTGGAGCTTCTAACTTCCTTTGGATTTCAATTCGTTCATACCACACAAGGACGAAGAAAAAGGACCCATCTTCCCCCTCCTCTTTTGGCAGCATCAAGCAACCGCACACAGCACCGCCATCCACCATTGCGTTCGACTAACCATCATCCCCAACTTGCTTCACCATCATTTTATCTTAATTTCACAGGGATGGGGAAGAAAGCTTCAATTTTTCCTTCACAAGTGGAGCCCTACAATGAAGATCACTTCAAATATGCTTTGTTGCATGCCTGAATCGCAGCTCCCAGGATAAAGATTGGGTTTTTCTTAAGATCTGGGTCTTGAAGATTCAATCTTTCTTCTCTCTTATTTTTGTTTCTGGGTTTTTAAGTCACTGCACGAGCAAGGGCTGAGGTAGCTGATGTTCTTCAGAAGGAAAATTTGATGCTAAAGGAACAAATTGAAGTGTTGATCTAGGATAAAAATTCCTTTAAAAATGCTTTTAAATACCAAAGCTCACAGTATTCTAATTATGAGGAAAAGGTCCAAGTGCTGCAGCATTTGAAGCCATTAGTGTCTCAATACCAGGAGCATATCAGAACTCTTAAGGTCCTTGAGCTGCAACATTTGTCTCAAATTGAATGTGCGGTAGCTTATGCTTTGAGAATGTTGGATACTGAAGCAGGCGCAAGTTAAATTTTCAGATCAGAACTTTGAGAATGACTTTGGATGAAGTTTACTTGTTTACCCTTTCATGTCTAAATGAATCCTAGCCACTCAAAAGAATATTCCTAGATTCCAAATCCAATGGTATTTAACTCTGGTGCACCGGTGGACCAAAATATAAATGGTCCACCCTAGTGGGCACCTATACTTAATAGATTGTTTGATATGATTGAAAGATAAGAAAAAAATTAAGAGAAATAATGAGGTGGGTGATAGAAAATGAATAAAAATACAGTTTTGCCACATAAATATAAAACATTAATATAAATTATTTAATTTATCTAACGGTTGTCGGTCATAGTGGAAAAAAGTAGTTGTTTGTCCTTTAGGTCGAGAGTTAGATTCCTAGGAGCCGCATTTTTTAGGAAACCTTTGATCTTCACCATACTTAGGTCGAAATTACGACAGCAATTTAATAAAAATAGATAACAATTATTAACTACCATCTCTCTCGAATCTCTTCTCATCTAAAAGGAGATTGCAAAAGGGGAAAACTTAAGTACAGTACCAATTATGCTGTTGGTACTGTTTTCCAACCAAATCATGACACCTGGATTTCTTTTCAACATTATGTCTGAAAGAAAAACTAACACGTTTCCCTCTTTCACTAACCTCTCATCTCCACTCCAACCTCTCACAACATGAGACCTTAATCTCCAGACTCCAATATGCTTCCCTCTTCCGTCATTGTCAATATTGAAGCTTCCAGCCCCGACGCTACGACATGGACAGCCAAGAAATGAGCATGAGTCCGTAACTTTTGACCTCCTCGACATTGCCGGGATGCTGAGCTAGAGATAGGTGTTGACAGCGGTATGAATCTTAGATCACGGTGGAGTACAAAATTAATAGAACCAATTTCACAATTTAAACTTGCATCATTGAAATTTCTTCATACAAAGCCCTCTCTTGCTTTCGTTGTGATTGGGATCTTGAAATTTTACTTTTCATTTCCAAGGTTCTCTCATTAGTCGCTCCAGAGCTATGCTTGTGTAGAAATATAGTGAAGCAACATAGCTAGTTTTGTTGTCAATGGAACAAAACCCATCACAAGTTAAGGAGAGATGAGATATGTTCAAATCTTTCATGGAAACGGGATTACTGGGAAGTGGAGGTACCAGGAATAAAAGAGCCAATGTGAAAAAGTTAATGGGGTGTCCACGTGTCGTTTTTTTATTGAAGAACAGTACCAACTGCACATATGGTACTGCATATAAGTTTTTCTCATTGCAAAAAGCTATGAGACATACGTTTTATATATATCTTTCTTCTTGAGTGGAGCTAACAATCGAAGGTGGGTCATCTCGCCCTAGCCTAACTCTCTTTGTCCTCTGGCTATCTGTTCTGGGGATCGGGAAAATACCAGACCCCCCGGGCTCCCACTCTAGCACGATTGCCCGAAGGGTGACTAAAACTTACCAACTCGTCCACCCGATGAGGCAAGGACACCTAAACCCCATGGGACGGTCATCAAGATACCAGACCCGAGAGAGCACGATTGACCCCCTAGAGGACGGTCACAAGATAGACCCCTTGGGACGAGAACTAGTCAGCCCCATCAGGACGAGGACGTTTGAACCCCCAAGGGCGGTCGTCGGCGTGCCAGGCCAAAGCAAGGACGTTTGGACCTCATAAGACGGTCAACTAACCGAGCGAACCGACCCACAAGAGGAGCCGGTTTATTACAAGGCCTATCCTAGTAACTTAATAGAAGGGCGCCACGATTGGCCCGAAGAACGACCTTCCAATTAACCGACGTAACGACCCCGGTCCAGCCCGGACACCTACCCTCCCCTAACCTACCAGCACCTCCCAGAAGAAGATCCGTTTCAACTCAGCCGTCACATCTCTGACACTTGGCTGCTGGAAAAGAGACATGGGACCAAAGCCCGAGATCTTGTCAGCGGCACCTAGGATCTTCAGACCGTTGGATGGCTGGAGTTGACTTGGGTTACAGGCAGATCCAAGGGTAAGGATCTGCCCCAGTCTCTAGCTTCTCATAGACCTCTGAGTTTGTGTCCACATCACTAAACCCCCAGTATAAAAGGCCCCTCATCTCAAAGGGCCAAGGTAACTCTTAAATTCTCTATCTCTAAAACTCCTCAAGAACTCAGAACAAATTCCTCAAAGTCTAACTTAAGCTTCGGAGCACCTTGCAGGTACCCCCCCCCTTGGGACTCGCCGGCACCCGACTGAAGGAAAGACATCCCCGTTTCCACCTCCTCACTCCAAACTTCTACTGCTCCCCGTCCCTCCTCGCTACCCCTCTCCTGGGTAGGTTTGATTGGCTCCCCCCGATCAATTAGGTTTGATTGGCTCCCCCCGATCAATTAGGTTTGATTGGCTCCCCCCGATCACTATCTATTCAATTCACATCCAAACAAACACACGGTAATGTATTTATGTATGTATGTTAAATGAGACTTTGCCAAGAGAGACTTAGGTAAAATATAGCTAAATAAGTAATCACCTCCGTTTGGTTGCAACATAAACAGGAGGGAAAGAAATTAAATGTTCGGGTCCACCTTCTTTTTAGAATCTCTTCAAATTGAAGAGAAATGTAATTTTTGGTGCCCACTAGGGTGAACACTTTCATCATTGGCCCACCGGCGAACCAAGGGTTATATTAATAATTTACACTAGATAAAAATATTTTTTAAAAAATATCAAAATGAACCCTCTGGTTTATCTCCCTCTTTCACCATCACCAACCAATCTCAGTTCATCATCTACATGCAAATGCAAAGATGTGGCATCGTATTGGGACGAGAATGTGAAATGTAACTGTAATGTAATCGACTTCAAAGCTAGAATAACATGATGGGAAATTCAACACAAATAACAATAGCAACTCTAACAAGCAATGCACAGCGGATAATAATTTCCCCAAACTTGCTGAATCTGTGAGGAGCAACAACAAATAATGCAGCAACTAAAAATCACAAATAAAGATACACCAAGATTTTTAACGTGGTAAAAACCTTCTCAATGTGAGAAGGAAAACATCCACAGGACCAAGCCAGTAATAGAGCTCCACTATTGTCAAATCAGGTTACAAGAGAGTCTTAATACATAGCACAATTCGTGCACAACAATGGCCAAGCAACTAAGCAACAAGTATGAAATAGAGAACCAAGAAAACCAGAAAAAACCAGATTTTGCAGCTACTGTCCGACGCAGTTTTCTCCCAACACAGGAATCATCTTGCCGATCACACCGTTCAGATTGAAGAACCACGAGTCACGAACCTGCTGTCCAAATTTCAGCCCAATCAGACGGTGAACGAAGGCGTGGCGGTAGATCTAAAAACGCTGCTCAGACTTTGTGCGAAAATCATTTTTCTTCTCTTCTCTCTCACTTTTCTCTTTGCTTCTCTTGCCAAATTAGACCTCTCTCTCAACCCTAGCTGACCCCTTTCCACTTGTTTAAGTGAGACAAAGTGGGCTTACATATTTGAGCCTTTCTCCACATAGGAAGGGAGCCCAAAACCTCAACAAATCTCCCCCTCACAACTATGTGGAGAGAACCGCCAAACCGGCGATCTCACAACAAGTTTCAAACTTGCTTCTCGGTAATGCCTTTGTCATCATATCAGCACCATTATCATCTGTATAAACTTTGGCCAATTCCAACAACCCAGCATCCAAAGCATCGCGTATCCAATGATACCTCACATCAATGTGCTTGGACCTAGAATGAAAAGTTCAATTCTTACCAAGATGAATAGCACTCTGACTATCACAAAACAACAAGTATTTGTCCTGCACAAAACCAAGCTCCTGCAAGAATTTCTTCAACCAAATCAATTCCTTGCATGCTTCTGTAATGGCAATGAACTCTGCCTCAGTAGTGGACAATGCAACACACTTCTGCAATCTGGATTGCCATGCTACAGCTCCCCCTGCAAACTTAATCAAGTAGCCTGAAGTGGACTTTCTGGAATCAATGTCTCCAGCCATATCAGAATCAGTATAGCCCACAAGGGTAGGCTTATTACCTCCAAAACAAAGCCTAATACTACTAGTGCCATAAAGATACCTCAAAATCCATTTCGCAGCATTCCAATGCTCTCTACCTGGATTAGACAGAAATCTACTGACTGTACCAACAGCATGCGCTATATCTGGTCTTGTGCACACCATTGCATACATCAAACTACCCACAACAGATGCATAAGGAACCTGTTGCATATCTGATTTTTCAGCTTCATTTGAAGGACTTTGTTTAGCACTCAATTTAAAATGAGGAGCAAGAGGAGTGCTTACCGCCTTAGCCTTTTGCATATGGAACCTCTGTAGCACCCTTTTAACATAGTGTTCCTGTGACAGC
This sequence comes from Lotus japonicus, assembly GCF_012489685.1. NCBI lineage: Eukaryota > Viridiplantae > Streptophyta > Magnoliopsida > Fabales > Fabaceae > Lotus > Lotus japonicus. The sequence continues at coordinate 55,767,367 of NC_080043.1, read as the reverse complement.
CAAAGTTTCTTCTCTTTTCTATCACGCATGATTCTTATACCAAGAATCTGCTTAGCAGCTCCCATGTCTTTCATGGCAAATGACTCGCCCAATTGCTTCTTTAACCTGTCAATCATGGAAATATTTTTCCCAACAATAAGCATGTCATCAACATACAATAACAGGATAATGAAATCATCATCAGCAAACTTTTTAATAAAGACACAGTGATCAGAAGTAGTCTTCTTGTAGCCTTGCTCACACATAACAGACTCAAACTTCTTGTACCACTGGCGTGGAGCCTGCTTCAAGCCATATAAGCTCTTCCTCAACCTGCAAACATAGTCCTCCTTGCCTTCAACAAGAAAACCATCAGGTTGCTTCATGTAAATCTCTTCCTCCAAATCACCATGAAGGAAAGCAGTTTTTACATCCATTTGCTCTACCTCCAAATCAAGAGTAGCAGCCAAACTCAACACGGTTCTAATGGATGACATCTTCACCATAGGAGAAAAAATCTCATTGAAATCAACACCCTTTCTTTGTCTGAAACCTTTCACCACCAATCTGGCTTTATACCTCGGAGATGTAGAATTACTCTCTTGCTTCACCCTGTAAATCCACCTGTTTTCCAAAGCCTTCTTGCCTTTTGGCAATTTCACCAAATCAAAAGTGTGATTATCATGCAAAGACTTCATTTCATCTTGCATAGCATCCAACCACTTCTTCTTTTCATCACTCTCCATGGCCTCTTGAAAACACTCAGGTTCACCACCATCTGTCAAGGTAACATAGTCATCAGAAGAATACCTGGTAGATGGTTTCCTCTGCCTATTAGACCTCCAAGGTTGAACTTGAGGTGGTTCAGGAGCTTCACCAATATTCTCATCTTGTGACATCTCATGTTCCTCTTCAACATCATCAACAGGAACATCTACATCATCTCCAAGCTGCTGCTGATCATCAACATCATCATGTTGTTCATCATTCTGAACATTATTCTCAACAGTACCCAAATCATGAACATGTGTCCTAACTGGATCAACATCAGACAAACTGTTATCTCTCTCGGGTGTAGTCTTCTCCACCCTATCAATGTCTTCAATGGTTTGGTCTTCCATGAACTTCACATCACGGCTTCTAACTGACTTCTTCTCAACAGGATCATACAACTTGTAACCAAATTCATCTTGACCATAACCGATAAAGATACACTGCCTTGTCTTCGCATCCAACTTGAATTTTTCATCTTTTGGAACATGCACATATGCCTTGTAACCAAAGACACGCAAATGATCATACCTGACATTCTTGCCAAACCAGATTTTGTCTGGCACATCTGCATTCAAAGCAACTGCAGGACTGAGATTAATAACATGCACTGCCGTGTACAATGCTTCACCCCAAAAGTGCTTAGGTAACTTTGCTTCAGAAAGCATACACCTAACTCTCTCAATCAAAGTCCTGTTCATCCTCTCCGCTAAACCATTCAGCTGAGGATTTTTAGGAGGAGTTTTTTCATGTCTGATACCTTGCTGCTTGCAATAAACATCAAATGGACCACAATACTCACCACCATTGTCAGTATGAATGCATTTCAGCTTCTTGCCTGACTGTCTCTCCACCATAACATGGAACTCTTTGAATTTCTCCAGAACTTGGTCTTTTGTCTTCAAAGCATAGACCCAAAGCTTCCTGGAACAATCATCAATAAAGGTTACAAAGTAAAGTGCACGACTAAAAGACTTTACCTTCAACGGGCCACAAACATCAGAATGCACCAATTCAAGCAACTCTGACTTCCTTGAGGGAGGATGCTTCTTGAAGGATACTCTAGTCTGCTTGCCAGCCATGCAATGAGAACATTTCTCCAACTCTGCACTCTTCAATCCTGGAAGCACATCCTTTTTAGCTAAACAATTCAGCCCCTTTTCACTGATATGACTAAGCCTGCGGTGCCACAAGGAAGCCTCCATATCCATGGCGTTCACACTGTCTCTAGCAACCATTGCTTTAGTCCAATACAGTTTATTAATTTTCTCCCCTCTGGCCATAACCAAGTTACCTCTGGTGAGTTTCCATTTTCCAGAACCAAAGTGATTATCATAACCACCCTCATCAAGCATATGCACAGATATCAAATTAAAGCAAACATCTGGAGCATGTTTGACTCCTCTAAGCAACAACTGCACTCCCATGTTGGTCTGCAAACAAATATCTCCAATGCCAACTACCTTAGACACACCATCATTACCCATCTTCAACACTCCAAAATCACCAGAAGTGTAAGATGTGAAGAAATCCTTCCTTGGTGTAACATGCAGTGTAGCACCACTATCAATTATCCACATGCTCTCATATGATACAAGATTGACTAAATCATGGTCACGGAGAATAATCAGATCATCACAAGTAGCAGTAGTAACACGGTCATCATCATCATGATCCTTCTCTCTCTGCTTGCCCTTGTTGCCTTTGCTCTCCCGTTTCCATATAAAACAGTTCTTCTGTATGTGCCCCATTTTGTGACAATAATTGCACTCTACATTCTTGTATCTGGACTTGGACTTACTTCTGTTGTTCTCTCTACTTGCACTTCTGCTTTTCTCTCTATTCCCTTTCGGTTCCTTTTTCTGACTTCTCCCCCTGTTCTCAGTAACAAGTACCTCAGAATGAGATGAAGTACCCTGTGCCTTCCTTCTCATCTCCTCATTAAGAATGCTGCCTTTTACATTTTCAAACGAGACAACACCATCTGGAGATGAATTAGTAATTGAAACCCGAAAAGTTTCCCAAGAGTCTGGTAGAGTATTCAGTAGCCATAGCCCCAACACTTCATCATCAAACTTGATGCTCATTCCTGACAATTGATCTCGAAGCCCCTGAAAATCATTCAAGTGATCTGAAATAGAAGTGCCCTCCTTGTATCTCAAATTCATCAAGGAATTCAACAAATACAATTTATTATTCTCTGATTTAGAAGCATACAAAGACTCAATCTTCTGCCACAAGGATCTTGCATGTTCCTCACTAGCAATGGGATTGCAAACATTGTCTTCTACAAACTGCCTAATGAAACCACAAACCTGCTGATGTTCAAAATTCCATTCCTCATCAGACATATCTTCCGGCTTCTCAGTAGAAAACACAGGACGATGCAACTTCTTCACAAATAACAGATCCTTCATCTTGCCCTTCCACAAGTGATAATTAGTGTCATTCAAACAGATCATCCTATTCGTATTTGCCTCCATCATTCAAACAAGTCAAACAACCCCTTAACCAAAGAGCTCTGATGCCACTCTGATGGGAAATTCAACACAAATAACAATAGCAACTCTAACAAGCAATGCACAGCAGATAATAATTTCCCCAAACTTGCTGAATCTGTGAGGAGCAACAACAAATAATGCAGCAACTAAAAATCACAAATAAAGAGACACCAAGATTTTTAACGTAGTAAAAACCTTCTCAATGTGAGAAGGAAAACATCCACGAGACCAAGCCAGTAATAGAGCTCCACTATTGTCAAATCAGGTTACAAGAGAGTCTTAATACACAGCACAATTCGTGCACAACAATGGTCAAGCAACTAAGCAACAAGTATGAAATAGAGAACCAAGAAAACCAGAAAAAACCAGATTTTTCAGCTACTGTCCGACGCAGTTTTCTCCCAACACAGAAATCATCTCGCCGATCACACCGTTCAGATTGAAGAACCACGAGTCACGAACCTGCTGTCCAAATTTCAGCCCGATCGGACGGTGAACGAAGGCATGGCGGCAGATCTAAAAACGCTGCTCAGACTTTGTGCGAAAATCCTTTTTCTTCTCTTCTCTCTCACTTTTCTCTTTGCTTCTCTTGCCAAATTAGACCTCTCTCTCAACCCTAGCTGACCCCTCTCCACTTGTTTAAGTGAGACAAAGTGGGCTTACATATTTGGGTCTTTCTCCACATAGGAAGGGAGCCCAAAACCCCAACATAACAAAAGAGTAAAAACTTAAGAAAATAAGTGAATTTCAAATTCAGATCTGAATTTAGATTTATCATTGGAGCTTGTCGAACCTAGATAAGGATTACGGGAATTCAGATTCAGATTTGTAAGCTTTCACTCTCCACCGCCGCCACCTAACCTTGCCCTCCAAAATCCTCCTTCAAATCCACCCTCTCCGACAACCCCCTTCGTGCCCCTCACTCAGTAGGCCCCCACCGCCCCCTCGACCCTTCCAACGCCGCCACACTCCGCCGCACCTCCATTGTCTGGTTCCGCAACGACCTCCGTGTCCGTGACAATGAGACCCTCAACACCGCCAACAACGAATTTGTCTCAGTTTTACCCGTCTACTGCTTCGACCCTGCGGATTACGGGAAATCCTCATATGAAAATCCTTCACCTCTTATGGAAGCAAAGACCAGAGCTTGTCAATTTTGACGGTGGGGCAAAAGAACTGGTTGTCGGCCTTGGCGAGGTGGGGGAGGGTGGAGACAAGGCGGCAGAGCGCAGCGTGGTCGTGCCTCGCAACTGCGACGTGAGCAGCACTGTGCGCATATTTTGCTATATCTTCCATGTGATGTAGATTTTTTCTTCTCTTCTCTTCTTTTGTCTGTTATCTTTTCAACTCAAGTCTCATCAATGGAGGTTGGTGAAGAAGAAAGCAAGCAAAAATGGAAGTTTTGGGGAATTTGGAATCGTGAATCTGTGAGAGGATGAATCAAAGAATGAAGTAGCGCATACCAACTCTGAGGGTGGTGGGTGGTGCATGCCGCCGGCGTTAGCGCGATCTCCAGGGTGCTTCCGGTGCTTGCCAATTCTCCCGTGTCCGACGCTGACGTGGCTTCTCTTCTTCTTGTTCTTCTTGAATATGGTTTTGGGTAAAGCGTTGGCGACGAAGACGAAATTTTTTCGTTCTCAGGAGGGCCAACCATTAGCATTAGCAGCGGCGACGAAGATAGAGAAGTGTAGTGGCGGCAGAGAGGAGCCACCATCATTTTCCAGACGATGGAGAAGAAGAGGGGATCAGGGGTTGTTAATTTACATTTGTACCCTTTTGCCATTCACTTAATCCTAACAATTCAATTAAAGTATATTCCAAGATGCTTAAATCCAACGGTGTTCTAGCCTGTATCACCGGTGGACAAAAAAAAAGTTGACCACCCAAGTGAGCACCATATTTTTTACTTAATTCCCACTTTATCCCTCGTGTTTTATCATACTTATTTATATATTTATATAACTGGAATAAATTTGTCATTTTTTTACAAAGTTATCTTGTATATTTTTCTTCTCTACTCAACCAAATAAAATGAGAGAAGATCCATATCATTCTTTCCCTTTTATCTCTATCAGATCAAACAACCTACAAAATATACTATATTTCTCATATCTTTCTCTCATCTCATCTTCTCTTTCTCTCTTCACTCTTTCTCTCATCAACCAAATAAAGCAAGACAAAAGAATTTGGGGAACCAACATAATATAGATTAATTTCTATGCACTGACACTGTAAATAAGTTTTACACAATCATTCAATCACATCTCTTTATTTTGCTAGCTGATAATTAATTTTGAATTTAATAATATTTAATTAATTCTGAATTTAATAATATTTAAAACAGGAAATGGAAGGTTGAGATTGAATGGCTGTGTAAAACTTTTTACATTGTCAGTGCATAGAAATTAATCTAATATTTTAATGTTACAATTTCTAGGTGAAACCTTCAATTGATAGTAGATTTTGATTTAACTAAACAGGTTGAATGAATAACTTGATACTTTTCCTTGAAGCTCGTGCAATTATTTCATCCATTATGAGTTTGGCGGTTCGAGAATGTCACGACCCAAATTCCCTAGTCGCAACCGGCGTGTAACACCCCGATTTCGGTGGCGTCACTTTAGTAACCAAAGAAATAACTTAAGCGGAAAAACGTGAATTATTTTTTTTCGATGATGTAAGTAAAGACAGAAAGAGATGAAACTCTAAAACGAAGATAACAGAACTAATATACAATATGATTACAGCCCCCACTGTAAGTTGTAAACCACGTCACGAGTAAACCTCCAGTGACGGAAAGTAAAAGAGAGTAACGCCCGTAGGCAAAAGTACAAACCAAGGTAAAAATACTGTGTCCGCAACACTAAACCTCAAAATCTGAGAACAAGTTGGCCCAGCGGCCTAAGAAAAGACCCCCTAAATCCAACCAGCTCTCTGTGATCTCCATAGGAAACCACACAAAAAGCTACCGGTAGGAAACTACCCTGTCCCCAAAACTGAAGCATGACGGTCAGAGCATCGACACTACTCCTACACTAGTCCCATCTCGAGTAAGTCGCTCGGTGGCCAGCGGGGTCGACCACCCCTGAACCGTAGTCCTCCTGATCAAGCTTCTTCAACCTAGTTTCCCCCTGAAGGGTGAACCATCGTGAACCGGTCCGCCATACTCAACTGACAATGGCGTAGTCCGCCCAAACACACACAGAAGACGCGAGGGTCAACTCCAAAGAATTATATAAATAATAAAACCAGATATATAGGGTAATAATTATTTAGCCTCTCAGGCTTATACGTTTAGGGATAAAATCCTAGGGTTGCATATATCACAATGAATATGAAGATCATAATAACAATTAGCATGCCTCAAGTAGGATAAACAGGTACCAATCACACTCAGCAACTAAGTCAGCATGTATGTTGCATGAAATGCAATGCTGGGTAACAAAATGCATTCCGGAAGAAGGATGGACACCATCGAGTCAGCCCTAACACCGGCCAAAGTGGGACCATTCCGCTCGGGCGCCTCTTACACCACACAAAAGTAGTCAGATCAGCAGTGAACCCGTAGGTCTGCCATTCCGTCTGCTACTAAGGACCACCGTAGTGTCCTAAATATGGAAATCCGGGTCTTATGACCATTTTGGAATCCACCGAGGTCCGGTAATCCGCCGTGTATTAACCTCAAAATGAGTGCATGAATGCAAGTGATTAGCCAAACAACGTCTCCGACCTCACTCGACACGTCGTCACGTGTTCTAGCTAACTTATTGTCTCTAAAAAGCCTACCCTAAGGCAAACGTCGATTCTGCGACAAAATGAATTAATCAAAAGAAGAAGAATGTACTTTGGAACTCATGGTTCCCGGCTAAACTTTAGATAGCCAATCAACAAACTGCTCATCGAGCGAAAAGGTACCGAGTACTTGGAAACTTATAGTTCCCGGCTAAACTTTAGATAGCCAAACATTAAACTGCTCATCGAGCGAAAAAGTATAAGCATACTCGGAAACTTGTAAGTTTCCTCAAGACTTGGACTCGACGACACTTCTCATATTTCCCAAACTAATATTCAGGCTCTAAGCTCTTATCTAAGGGTATCATTATTGTTCAAAGGATTTAGAAATTGATTAATGTCTTATGAGTTTTCCGTGATAAAATAGTTTTCATTTTAATCTTATAATACTTCCTAAGAGTTTTTAGAGATCCCATAATCTCAAATAATTCCCTGAGAAGGTCTCGATCCATTAAAACATAACAAGGTCCGAACTTCGTTCGTCCTTTAAAACTCTCTCAAAATCTCATAAAAATTTGGCATGACCTGCCCGTAATCCTCACTCCTCAGAATCTCATGTATAAGTGGAATAGCATAAATAAAACAGCTCAGTCAAAAGCATAAACAGCATATTCCAACACATCCTAAGTTAACCATGTAGCACATAGCATGTGAATCATTTAGCACACAATATCATGGCATCAAATACTCAACAAGTTCGGCCGAAGCCTCAGAAATCATTTCAGACATTTAGCAATTAGGTGCATAACACATAAATCAAGTCGAATTTCATCGACACCTAAAGCATTATCTAGTAATTCAGAGAGTAGCCCTCACTTGTAACTCCTCCAGCGTTTTCCTCACAACCTCCTTCACGTTCCTCGCCTTGATCTCCAGGAAACTCCTCAAAAGAACCTTAAGCCAAAATCACAGAAATCAACACATTGAGTCAGAAACTCAGCAAGCAATAAGTCCTAGGGTTACACGGTACATTACAAACTCTGTGGTACGACAATCTAACGCGTTAAGACAAGTTTTCGAAAAAGTCGGATTTCCTCCCCCCTTGGTATAGCTCTCGGCCACTTTCCTTAATTGGGAGGGTCGATTTTTCTTCGATCAAACTTGGTTCCTAGGTTAACATAAGCCGTAACTAAGACGGTTCTAAGCTCGGAAAAATTTTCGGATCGAAAACTGATATAGGGGTAGTTTGGTCATTATTTTTAGCTCAGAATTTCAAAATTGGATTTTTGAAAAACAAATTGGATGGGGACGTCCACAACGACGTTTATGACGACAAATCCTACTAGCACTAAGCCAAGTCGATAGATTAGAGCGTAAAGGTTGCGACTTTGGCGAAAAATGGGTATTTAGGGTAGAAATTGATCCCGGCGGCATTTCGTCGACATTTGACAAAATCTAATCCGCAGAACACGCTCAGGAGCATGCAGGGAAGAAGTTTAGACGCTGAAATCAGCTGATTTGAACAGTTTTTCAAAAACCTCAAAATTTTGAACTCAGAAAGTCGCAGGAGAAATGGACAGAAACGACGATTCGAAGGAGAGTATAGATTACCTACCTCGAGGTCTTCGATTAGTGACGAACGGTGAAGCAAACGGGCAAGAATCGACGAAGATCCGGATCTCTCTCTCTCTCTAAGAACTCGCGGTTTTGGGGTGGGGAAAATGGGTTTTTGTGGAAAAAATCTAATTTTTCAACTATTTATAGGTTTTGGAAAAAACGGAAAAATGATTTTTTTGCGATTCCGATTTTTCCTGCGCGTTCCTCTGCGCATTCTAAGATAGGTTCTGGCGACAGAATTCCAGAACTCAAAATAGAATTCTTGGAATTAAACCAAAAGATCCAAAATCGGCATAAGTCGGTGTAAGTCGGTTTATCCCGAAAAACTACTTTTTGCAGTGATCGTCGGATGAGAAAACTTCCTTCTGAAGAAAGATTAGGAATGATGAGAGAAGTAGGAGAACGCGGGTGGAATCTTCGTTTGAGCTTCCGGATAGAAAAAGTCTTCATCGTCTGTCGATCTTAGGTTTTTCGAACTATCAGGGATTCCGTTTCGGCAAACTTCCGAGAATTGGAATTTGACGTTCGTACTTTCCAGGATTTCGCATCGAAATGGTTGTTTAAGGACGGAAAAGAGAAGTTCTAACATTTCTCTGAGGATTTTTTGGAATTAGTTTCCATCGAGTCCTAAAGCGTAAATTAACTATTCACTAATACCTTCGACCTAGGATTAAGCGTATGTTAGTCGTGCTATAACTCTTTCGGTTTTTCGATACATTCTTGGACTTTTCCTGAACCTCTTTCCTTCCCAAATTTATCTTAATCAAATAACTCTTTTATTTTATTCACTTATCCAAAGCGTTAAAACTTGGGCCTTACACGGCGCACGAACTTTCACCCCAAGTCCGACAAGCCTCTTCCACATAAACGATTTTATAACCAATTCTCAATGATAAATATGTCCACATAAATTTATAAAAAAAAAACGACAGAGTCTCCTCTATATTTTCAATAATCTCAAAATAAACGAAATAGTCGCAACCTGCTAAGTAATGTTCTCCAAATCCAAAATTTCATGAAAAGGTACAAAACCAGAATTCAACGCTCAGCGTAAACTTTAAAAAATAAAACGATAGTGTCAACCCCAAACTAAATTCACCTACGACTCCCTATAGCTGCAGATAACTAGATTCAAAAGAAATAAAATAGCAATGAGGCCACCAACCAATGGAAGCCTACCAGCAAGACAACTGACAATCTGAATCCAGGAACAACTTGCTACTCAACTGCTGAAGAATCTGTAGATAAAATAATAAAGGGGTAAGTCACAAAGACTTAGTGAGGATTTAACAACCACCATGAACAAGAAATGAGAAATATTTGAAGCACGAGTTTTTCACTATCAGTTCAATGTGGATAATATATATAATATTAATAAAATTAATAAGAACAATTTCAAATAAGAAAGCATCAAACTGCCAGGTTAATAAATAACCATTTCAATGAAACTGAATAAAAATCATGTCAGTCATATGAAAGCATTTCAAAATCAGAAATGTAATTTAATAGGGTCACACATGTAGAACCATGAGGCAACTCCATCTCGTTGATAGCTCTCTCCTCCTAAGGGATGAACTCTCTGATTGGGGGGGCTCCATCCAACGGATTCCTCTCTCATATCACATATCTATTTGCATCATATCATCGGGGGATGCTACATCTCGTTGATGGCCCCCTCCGTGCACTAGCGGCTTTATCTAACGGATAACCCTCTCCTTCCGGAATCAAACTAGCTAGGTGCACCTAGGCTGGTACCTCCGTTAACGGCTACAAGGTTCTATCAAGGATCCCCGTAAGACCCTAACCTTACTTACGTATTGCTTAAGTGATTTATTGAATAAAAGTGAAGTTTCTAGTGAAGTTTGATTTAATTGTTAATCTGTACGTGACCTTGTGTGAATTTTTGAGAGGTCTTAACGACATTATCTGGAGAAGCTTCCTTCATGAGAGTTGTATCTCTCTGCGTTAGCTAAATTCTCTCGTTGGTTTCAGGTCATTCCGACCTTTGTAGCCCGAGATATTCATGTTTTAGTGACGAAAGGTCGAGCTGTACAGTTCTTACGATTTTTACTAAAAGTAAGAAATTGTATTTTTGTGTTAAACCTTTTAATTAGTGATTAATTGTGGGTTAATTATCTAAATCGAGGTTATGGTCTGGAGTGGAGTATGAGAAAGATCTAAGTGGGCTAAGCTTGGTGTGAGCTTTGGAGATTAGGGTTTCAAAAACCCTAAAACCTCCTTGTGGCCGCCGGCCACATAGTTGCTTGGGGGAGGGGTTTTGTGTTTTAATTAGTTTTTATTCTGATTAGGTGATTAAGAGGGTTAATTGCTGATTAATTAGTTGGCTAATTAAATTTTGGGCTTGGGCCAAGGGTGAAAGGAGAAGAGAAAAAGAAAACAAACCTAGCCCATATGCTAGTGTTGGCCGCCGGTTCACTAAAGGGAAAAGGGGGGGGGATCCTTAATTCCTTTGCAAACAGAAACAGAAGTGCACCATACTACCATTCACGTAACACACACAGCAAGAAGGAAGAGAGAAAAGTGAGAAAGAAAGGGAGAAGGAGCACGAGATCGAGAGAGAGGAAGAAGAGTGTGCGATCAAGGAGGAGAGAAAGAGAGAGAGATCGGTTGGGAGAGAGCAAGGAGAGGATCTGGACAACATCTCTTGATCATATTTTCATCTCAAAGCTTATGTTTTCCATCACCAAACCTTCAAGGTAAGGGCTGGTCTAGGTTGGGTAGTTTGATTAGGGAAATTGCCATGATTTGCCATGAGGAAAGCTATGAACTTGATGGTTTTGCATGAGTTTTTGTATATGTGATGCTTGCTGGATTTTCTACTTTGATATACCATGTATACAAACCTCTATTCGTTGTTCATGCCATGACCTATGATTTTATGTGAATTTACTAAGCCATCTTGCTAATTTTGGCTTGCCTTTCTCTTGTCATAACATGATGGTTGAGATGTGTTGGGTTCTGAAATTTTTGGATGCTCTAATTGATGTGAGGGGCTGAACTATGGCTTATGTTAATGAAAGGAAAGAAAGGAAAAAGTTTTCAAAACCCTAAGGGCCTTGGAGTGGTTCGGCTGAACCCTATTTTTAGGGGTTCGGTCTATTCTTTTCTTTCGCTTCCATGCACGAGTCATGTGATGCCTCGCTTGGTGAATTTGAAATGATTTATTATGCATGAGATTGTAATTATGATTATCCTTATTCGATGTATAATATTTATTCGAACAATTGTTCAAAGGGTCACTCACCTAGCTGTAATTCCCGATGTGACTGTGATCGTTTTATCGTTATATTTATTCGATGCATGTTGCAAGACTCTAGGATGTCTTAGAGCCATAAACAAAGAGAAACGTGATTAATCCCTTGCAAGTAAATGAGAAATAATGGAACATCGGTCTAGGTGAGACTATGTACCATGAGAACGATGGTGCCGTTAGAGGCAAACGGTAACTTGCACGCGAGGGAGATTTTTGTGGATCATTGAGGCTCCACGTGATAAGGTTGACTGCGGTCTCCTTGAGGTTTTGTGGATCATTGCGGGTCCACGTGATTGAGGTTGTACTGTGGGTCCCCTCCGAGAACTGTACATCTGCGGATGTATGAGATTGGCCAAGGAGTTTTGGTGGGTTGTGTGATGTGAGGATCCGTTAGCGTAACTGACTAACTGTTATATAAAATATTTCCATAAGCGAATGTTTAATGTATATTGTGAAATGGTTTATGATTATGTTGATTTTGCGACCTGACCCTTGCACTACTTGTCTATTTGTTATTTGTGGGGGGGGGGGTAGATGGTCGTGAAGATAACGACGACGACCCATTCCTGAGAGATGAAGCTATCTGATGAGAAGAGGGATCGGGCCTGGACGTCCGACACGTCCGGGGTTCGCCGGGTTTATGTCGGCGATATCAAACTCACCGGAAAGGATAAACAGGGCAACATAGTGGAAATTCAAAGGATGACGGGAAAGATCACCATGCCATATCCACCGCCGAGGTTTTACTTCCCAGAGGACGTAGGTCCTCAGGTCGCTTCGGTCGAGACACATCCTTCCGAAGAGGTAGCTGCTAAAGTTCAAGCGCCAGCGGAGCCGGTTGCGCTTCCAGTTCAGGTGCCAACGGAGGAGCCAAGACTTGATGGCAACAAGGTAGTGAACAGCCGAGTCCCTGAAGTGCCGAATATGTGGGAGGACGAGGATGCGTGTTGCATTTTTGGTCTCTATGACTTTCCACTAGAGCCTCTACCAGAAGATGAACTGCCTCTGAAGAAGTGTCGCATGAACGAGGATCTCTTGGAAGCCGAGCTTGTCGAGATCTCAAGTGATGATGAAGACTGAGTCAAGGAGTGGTACACTTGGGGTTTCCGGGGATGAGATATCGAGTTTTGTTTATGTCTATTTTCGTTGAACTTTTCTAAGTTGGTTAATTACTCTTTGAGCTGTAATACAATGATAATTTTCAGATGTGGTTTTTCACACATGGGTGTGGCCACCGTACTTATATTTTATTTTAATTACATGTTTCATTTTGGTTATATCGGTTAATTGTTTTTATCCGCGCGTTTCATTTTAATCGAGTCGCAATTAATGTTGAGGGTTTTCGATAAAATGAATCTTTGTCACTAATGATGGTTAATTAATTAAACGACGAAAATTCTTTATGAAAATCCACGTGGTTTAGTTACTATGTGACACTCGAGAAATCGGGGCGTTACATTGTGGTATCAGAGCTCCGGTTGAGAAACCAGAGCACTAGGGTTTTGGGCACACGAGTCTTCGAACTCGTTGATGTTTTGTTTTATTAAAAGGGATTTCAAAGCTTTCGCGGTGAGGTTGGGTAGACTTGTTTGCTAAGATGTTTGCTTGGCTGTGAGATTGTCTGAATTAGTATCATTGCTGTGATTCTTGACTTATATTGTTTGTTTATATCTTAAGTTTAATTACTAGCATTTTGGGGCATTGACATTGGGTTGTGGTTCTATTTCCAAGCAGGAACATGCCGCCGAGATAAGACCCAACCAATGCTCAGCTTGCTCAAGCAATGGCATAGCTGGCCCAAGTGATTGCCCAGCAGGCTGCCACTGCTGTTGCTCAGACCGCAGCACAAACTCAGAGGGAAGTTGAAGAGGCCATCAGAAGGGTTGAAGATGATGCCAGAAGGGCACAAAGGGCTGAGAGGGACCTGACACATGACCAGATCCGTATGAGGACCGATTTCAACCGTCATGGACCACCTAGGTTCCAGGGCGAAGTTGAACCAGAGAAGGCGGATCTGTGGATCCAGGAGATTGAGAAGATTTTTTAGACTCTCCGCACTCCAGATGCTGAAAAAGTGAATCTTGCCGCCTTTATGCTAAAAGGCGACGCCGAGTATTGGTGGAGGAGCGCTAAGTAGTTGATGACTGCCAACAATGAGGCTATCACCTGGGAGTCTTTCAAGAAGGCTTTCATGGATAAGTACTTCCCTGAGACTGCTCGGGAAGAGATGGAGAACCAATTCCTCAGGCTGAGACAGGGGACAATGACTGTAGGAGAATATGCTGCCAAGTTGGAGGCTTTGTCCAAGCATTTCCGTTTCTTCCAGACGCAAGTGGATGAGGGTTACCTCTGCAACAGGTTCTTGAGGGGTCTGAAGAATGAGATTGAGAAAGCTGTTAGGCCATTGGGGATCAAGGTTTATCAACATGTGGTTGAGAAAGCCCGGGAAGTGGAATCAATGGAGAATAGACATAGAGGCCAACCTGATAATGGAGGACCAGTTCGCTTAGGACAGAGTCAACTAGGAAGGTACAATGGTCAGAAACAAGACGGAAGATTTGACAGGGGCAAGGCGCTGATGAAGAAGCCTTATCAGCGTCCTGCTGACAGAGTACCATTTGCTGGAAGGGGTGCAACACCTGCTCCTAAGGACGATGTTATTTGCTTCAAGTGCAACCAAAAGGGGCATTATGCGAACGAATGTGGCAAGGAGATTGTTTGCTGGAAGTGTAAGAAACCAGGTCACGTTGAGAGAAACTGCCCCAATGTTGCAAAGGTCGAGCCAGTGCTGAATACGGCTAGAGGAAGGCAACCTTCTGCTCCAGGTCGTGTGTTCGCAATCTCGGGCGAACAAGCTGCAGTGACAGATGATCTTATCCAGGGTACGTGTGTTATCGCTGGAACTTCATTAATGGTGTTATTTGATTCTGGTGCTACGCACTCATTCATTGCTGAGGAGTGTGTGAAGAAGTTAGGATTGCTAACTGCTGACTTACCGTTCGATTTGGTGGTGACGACCCCTGCCGCCGATCGATTAGTTACGCACACGACATGCTTGCAGTGTCTGTTGATCTACGAGGCTCGGAAGTTCTTTGTGAACCTCGTCTGCTTAGGGCTTAAGGAGCTCGATGTGATTCTGGGAATGAATTGGTTGGCACAGTATCACGTTCTCTTGGACTGTGCTAACAAGGCCGTAGTTTTTCCGGATTCAGGCGTTACAAATTACTTGAATTCGTACACCTTGGGGAAGAGTTCCCCAGCATTCGTGAATTCTATTGCAGCGGAAGCGAAGAACGACGACGATGTACGCAATATTTTGGTGGTACGAGACTTTGTGGATGTGTTTCCAGAAGATGTGCCCGGATTACCGCCAGTAAGAGAAACAGAGTTCTCTATTGATATTATGCCCGGCACGGGACCAATATCAATGGCGCCTTATCGGATGGCACCAGCAGAGTTGACGGAATTAGCAAAGCAGTTGGATGATCTCTCTTCAAAGGGATTTATCCGACCAAGTGTGTCGCCGTGGGGAGCACCTGTGATGTTGGTGAAGAAGAAGGATGGGAAGGCCAAACTATGTGTGGATTACCGACAACTCAACAAGGTGACGGTGAAGAATCGTTATCCGATGCCTAAGATAGATGATTTGATGGACCAACTTCGGGGAGCTGCTGTTTTCTCGAAGATAGATCTGAAGTCGGGTTACCACCAGATCCGAGTCAAGGAAGCTGACATCCAGAAGACTGCATTCAGGACTCGATACATGCATTATGAGTACCTTGTGATGCCGTTCGGAGTTACCAATGCACCCGCAGTATTCATGGACTACATGAACAGAGTGTTCAGGCCATTCCTGGACAAGTTCGTGGTGGTGTTCATCGACGATATCCTGATCTACTCGAAGAGTAACGAGGAACACGAAGAGCATCTACGTCAAGTGCTGGGAGTTTTGCGGGAAAGGAAGTTGTATGCTAATGGTTCCAAGTGAGAATTCTGGATGGAAGAGGTGAAGTTCCTGGGTCACGTCATATCAAGTCAGGGTGTGGCTGTTGACCCCAACAAAATTGAATCGATTTTGTCGTGGGAACAACCTAAGACGGCAAGCGACATCAGGAGTTTTGTTGGGCTTGTTGGTTACTACAAATGCTTTGTGAAGGGCTATGCAAAGTTGACTTCGCCATTGACGCAACTTACGAAGAAGAATCAACCTTTTGCATGGACGGAGAAGTGCGAGGAGAGTTTTCAAGAGATGAAAAAGCGATTGACAACTGCACCAATACTAGCCTTACCCAAGGAAGGTGAACCATACGACGTTTACTGTGATGCTTCACATAATGGGTTGGGTTGTGTAATGATGCAAGAGAAGAAAGTGATTGCTTATGCTTCGCGACAGCTGAAGATTCACGAGAAGAACTATCCTACGCATGATTTGGAGTTGGCTGCTATAGTGTATGCTCTCAAGATTTGGAGGCATTACTTGTATGGCAGTACGTTCACGATCTACAGTGACCACAAGAGTCTGAAGTACCTGTTCGATCAGAAAGATCTGAATATGAGGCAGCGAAGATGGATGGAATTCCTACAGGATTACGAGTTTGCTCTACAGTATCATCCGGGGAAGACTAATGTTGTAGCTGACGCCCTTAGTCGAAATGCTATACATATATCTTCGTTGATGGTCAAAGAGTTAGAACTGTTGGAGGCATTCCGAGATCTGAGCTTGGATGTTAAGATCGCGCCAGGAAAGTTGAGCTTTGGAATGGTGACGGTGTCGAGTGGACTCTTGGACGAGATAAAGTCGAAGCAAGAGATCGATGAAGGACTGATTGAGTGGCGTAAGCTTGTTGCACAAGGAAAAGCGCCGGAGTTTGCTATCGGTAACGATAACATTTTGTGTTGTAAAGGACGAGTTTGTGTACCCAATGACACAACGATGAGGAAACTGATCTTGGATGAAGGACACAAGAGCAGGTTGAGTATTCATCCAGGAATGAACAAGATGTATCAGGACTTGAAGCTTCATTTTTGGTGGCCTGGAATGAAGAAACAAGTAGCTGAATACGTGTCGACATGTCTGACATGCCAGAAGGCGAAAGTGGAACATCAGAAGCCGGCAGGGAAATTACAATTGTTGGATGTTCCAGAGTGGAAGTGGGATAACGTTTCTATGGATTTCGTGACGGCTTTACCACTAACACGAAGAAGATTTGATGCAATTTGGATAGTAGTTGATCGATTGACGAAGACTGCTAACTTCGTGCCAATCAATCTGAACTACAAAGTGGAGAAACTAGCAGAGATCTACATCGCTGAGATTGTTCGTCTGCATGGTGTACCATCTAGCATCGTGTCAGACAGAGACCCGAGGTTTACTTCACGTCTATGGGGAGCTTTGCATCAAGCATTGGGAACGAAGTTGAGATTGAGTTCCGCTTATCATCCACAGACGGATGGGCAAATCGAAAGGATTATTCAATCCTTGGAGGATTTGCTACGGGCTTGTGTGCTAGATCATCAAGGAAGCTGGGATGAGTTGTTTCCGCTGATTGAGTTCACCTACAACAACAGTTTTCATGCGAGCATAGGGATGGCACCGTACGAAGCTTTGTATGGTCGGAGGTGTCGTACGCCCTTGTGTTGGCATCAAGACGGAGAGAACTTGGTCATTGGACCTGAGTTGGTTCAGCAGACTACAGAAGAAGTGAAGCGAATCTAGGAAAATATGAGAATCTCGCAGAGTCGTCAGAAGAGTTATGCTGACAACAGGAGAAAAGAGCTGGAATTTCAGGCTGGAGATCATGTCTTCTTGCGGGTTACCCCGATGACAGGTGTCGGAAGAGCGATCAAGTCCAAGAAGCTTACTCCAAAGTTCATTGGACCGTACCAGATTATGGAACGAGTTGGGCCAGTGGCATATAGGATTGCGTTGCCGCCATTCCTATCCAATATTCATGATGTACTTCATGTGTCGCAGTTGCGAAAGTACATGGCTGATGATTCTCATGTTCCCGAACCTGATGACATTTAGCTGAAGGATGATCTGACGATGGTGATGCCGCCCATCAGGAATGTCGACAAAAGTACGAAACGCTTAAGAAACAAGGAGGTGTCCTTGGTTAAAGTGATTTGGAATCAAGCGACGGGTGACGCTACTTGGGAGCTTGAGAGTAAGATGCGGGAGTCACATCCCGAGTTATTTGTAGAACCCTAGTTTCGAGGTCGAAACTATTTTTAAGGAGGGTGGTATTGTAAGATCCTAACCTTACTTACGTATTTCTTAAGTGATTTATTGAATAAAAGTGAAGTTTCTAGTGAAGCTTGATTTAATTGCTAATTTGTCCGTGACCTTGTGTGAATTTTTGAGAGGTCTTAACGACCTTACCTGGAGAGGCTTCCTTCATGAGCGTTGTAGCTCTCTGAATTAGCTAAATTCTCTCATTGGTTTCTGGTCATTCCGACCTCTGTAGCCTGAGTTATTCATGTTTTAGTGACGAAAGGTCTAGCTGTACAGTTCTTACGATTTTTACTAAAAGTAAGAAATTGTATTTTTGTGTTAAACCTTTTAATTAGTGATTAATTGTGGGTTAATTATCTAATCCGAGGTTATGCGCTGGAGTGGAGTATGAGAAAGACCTAAGTGGGCTAAGCTTGGTGTGGGCTTAGGAGATTAGGGTTTCGAAAACCCTAAAACCTCCTTGTGGCCGCCGGCCACATAGTTGCTTGGGGGAGGGGTTTTGTGTTTTAATTAGTTTTTGTTCTGATTAATTAGGTGATTAAGGGGGTTAATTGCTGATTAATTAGTTGACCAATTAAATTTTGGGCTTGGGCCAGAGGTGAAAGGAGAAGAGAAAAAGAAAACAAACCTAGCCCATATGCTAGTGTTGGCCGCCGGTTCACTAAATGGAAAAAAAGAGGGGGTGAATCCTTATTTCCTTTACAAACAGAAACAGAAGTGCACCATACTACCATTCATGTAACACACACAACAAGAAGGAAGAGAGAAAAGTGAGAAAGAAAGAGAGAAGGAGCGCGAGATCGAGAGAGAGGAAGAAGAGCGTGCGATCAAGGAGGAGAGAAAGAGAGAGATCGGTTGGGAGAGAGTAAGGAGAGGATCTGGACAGAAGCTCTTGATCATCTTTTCATCTCAAAACATCTGTTTTCCATCACCAAACCTTCAAGGTAAGGGCTGGTCTAGGTTGAGTAGTTTGATTAGGGAAATTGCCATGATTTGCCATGAGGAAAGCTATGAACATGATGGTTTTGCATGAGTTTTTGTATATGTGGTGCTTGCTGGATTTTCTACTTTGATATACCATGTATACAAACCTCTATTCGTTGTTCATGCCATGACCTATGATTTTATGTGAATTTACTAAGCCATCTTGCTAATTTTGGCTTGTTTTTCTCTTGTCATAACATGATGGTTGAGATGTGTTGGGTTCTGAAATTTTTGGATGATCTAATTGATGTGAGGGGCTGGACTATGGCTTATGTGAATGAAAGGAAAGAAAGGAAAAAGTTTTCAAAATCCTAAGGGCCTTGGAGTGGTTCGGCCGAACCCTATTTTTAGGGGTTCGGTGTATTCTTTTCTTTCGCTTCCATGCACGAGTCATGTGATGCCTCGCTTGGTGAATTTGCAATGATTTATTATGCATGAGATTGTAATTATGATTATCCTTATTCGATGTATAATGTTTATTCAAACAATTGTTCAAAGGGTCGCTCACCTAGCTGTAATTCCCGATGTGACTGTGATCGTTTTATCGTTATATTTATTCGATGCATGTTGTAAGACTCTAGGATGTTTTAGAGCCATAAACAAAGAGAAACGTGATTAATCGCTTGCAAGTAAATGAGAAATAATGGAACATAGGTCTAGGTGAGACTATATACCATGAGAACGATGGTACCGTTAGAGACAAACGCTAACTTGCACGCGAGGGAGATTTTTGTGGATCATTGCGGCTCCACGTGATAAGGTTGACTGCGGTCTCCTTGAGGTTTTATGGATCATTGCGGCTCCACGTGATTGAGGGTTGTACCGTGGGTCCCCTCCGAGAACTGTACATCTACGGATGTATGAGATTGGCCAAGGAGTTTTGGTGGGTTGTGTGATGTGAGGATCCGTTAGCGTAACTGACTAACTGCTATATAAAATATTTCCATAAGCGAATGTTTAATGTATATTGTGAAATGGTTTATAATTATGTTGATTTTGCAACCTGACCCTTGCACTACTTGTCTATTTGTTATTTGTGGGAGGGTGGAGGGGGGGGGGGTAGATGGTCGTGAAGATAACGGCGACGACCCATTCCTGGGAGATGAAGCTATCTGATGAGAAGAGGGACCGGGCCTGGACGTCCGACACGTCCGAGGTTCGCCGAGTTTATGTCGGCGATATCAAACTCACTGGAAAGGATAAACAAGGCAACATAGTGGAAATTCAAAGGATGACAGGAAAGATCACCAATCCACCGCCAAGGTTTTACTTCCCAGAGGACGTAGGTCCTCAGGTCGCTTCGGTCAAGACAGATCCTTCCGAAGAGGTAGCTGCTGAAGTTCAAGCGCCAGCAGAGCCGGTTGCGCTTCCAATTCAGGTGCCAGTGGAGGAGCCAATACTTGATGGCAACAAGGTAGTGAACAACCGAATCCCTGAAGTTCCGAATATGTGGGAGGATGAGGATGCTTGTTGCATTTTTGGTCTCTATGACTTTCCACTAGAGCCTCTACCAGAAGATGAACCGCCTCTGAAGAAGTGTCGCAGGAACGAGGATCTCTTGGAAGCCGAGCTTGTGGAGATCTCAAGCGATGATGAAGACTAAGTCGAGGAGTGGTACACTTGGGGTTTTCGGGGATGAGATATTGAGTTTTGTTTATGTCTATTTTCGTTGAACTTTTCTAAGTTGGTTAATTACTCTTTCAGTTGTAATACGATGATAATTTTCAGATGTGGTTTTTTACACATGGGTGTGGCCACCGTACTTATATTTTAATTACATGTTTCATTTTGGTTATATCGGTTATTTTTTTTTATCCGCGCGTTTCATTTTAATCGAGTCGCAATTAATGTTGAGGGTTTTCGATAAAATGAATCTTTGTCACTAATGATGGTTAATTAATTAAACGACGAAAATTCTTTACGAAAATCCACGTGGTTTAGTTACTGTGTGATACTCGAGAAATCAGGGCGTTACAATCCCCATAAACAATTTCTCAATCCAACTCATGTCTCGTCAAAAATCTCAAATCAGCTTTTCAAGTTCACAATCTCAGTTTCACATAGTTTCCAAAATAAAACTAATATAAATTATTTTCTCATATCACTTCATAAACAGACTCAAATCAACTTCTAAAAATCAGCTTTCATAGAATTCAAGAACTTTAAAGCATGCTTCCCGAACTTAGATCAAGAGGCGATATGATATATTAATTAAAGCATCAGTTATATAATAATTAAAAGTAAGCCACAGTGAATGGAAAATCACTCACAACTATGACGAATGAATTGGATTGTCCTCAACAGTTTCGCGACACGCAAACGAACCTCCGCCCGAAAAATATGAACACCAAGAACATATTCCAACTCTTCAGCAATAATTATCTTATGATGTACTACCCGTGAGCAACTACGAAAATCCCAATTGTCTACCCAGAGCCCTAAATGATTATGTCCAAGTCTAACATACACTACAATGTAAATTTCTAAATTTTTGGATTGTGAATATACCTTAATAAAATTGAGAGAAAAATTCTGAATAGTTGAATTTCCTTCTCCTCCCTCAAAGTACAACTTCTACCCCCGACGGCTAACCCAGAGTTCTCCCAATTGAAATGTTATCAACTTCATTCATGAGGGGATATATATTAAATGGGGATTGCTGCTGTTTTTCTTGGGAAAAGGACAAAAGAATAAAAGGAGGAAAGGATAATTTGATGTCGCTGTGCAGAAGAAGGGTTGCAGAATGCCAAGAAAGAAAAGAAGAAGTTACGGTTGATGGGAAAAAGTAATGGAAGTGGGGTTAATTGGTTAAAGGTGGGTTTACAAAATTTAGTGTATTTAATATAACAAAACAAAAGGTGGGTGACTTGATCCTTCCCCTTTCAATTAGATTGCGTTCTTTTTTTCCTTATCTTATTATTATTATTATTATTATTTAAAACCCATCCTAATCATTATTAAAACGGTGCGTTTCACGAAATCACCATATAACATTTTTATTTTTATTTGGGCTTAAGTTTAATGTCACGTGTGCCTGATAATAGTGTACGACCAAGTGAGTGACCCACGACCTATAATGAATGGAAACTATGGTATTGATTACTATTATGTGGTCAAGATCCTCTCTTCCCTCTTGTACTCTGCCGCACAATCTTCCTATCAGGAACTCAAGTATAGAAAAGGAGAGGAAGATCCTGATCGGAGAGTTCACGTTTGTGCATGACACCTCATTGTGTAAATTCCTGAGGCTACCATAATTCTTATCTTGTTTCTCTATCTCTATTATTTGTCTGTTTGCATGCTGACTTCATCCATCTTTATAATTCATTTGCTTAAAACTATGAATCACCCCATTGGCTTAGTTGTCCGGATGGTCATTTGAGTTCGATAATTGAGGATTACATTCCTATATTACTTAAACAATAGATTTTTATATAAGCACTTGAGAGATAAAGTACATTTAGTCTAATTCACACTGTTTACTTTTAGCTCAACAGTATGCCGCACGAAATGGTCTTACCCCTAAATCTAATTAAATAGTTATGCACATTTATCTCAATTTTATTATTTATATGTTATAATCTATCTCTTTTTTATTTTAAATGAACTTCATAATAGATTTAAATAATAGGAGGCATAAAAGTCAATACATCATCGTTCACAAGCGAGACAACCTGTAGCGGAATCTCTTCAATTCAGATAGACCCTAGAAAAGAAGAAGCATGTCTAGCCAAATGATCCGCAACACAATTGCCACTACGACGAATAAATGAAATAGAAAGAAAATCAAAACTAGAAATAGGCGAGGCATAACACAAAGGTTGGACAGCTGCACAAAGCATCAAAACATAATCCACGTTTCTGGAGCCTCACAACACAACAGACAAAGCTCATCCACCTCCAACCCTCTCGATTGCAAGCTACACCGCACCGGCAAAGCACCTTCAATCGCCCTCCAAGCCACATCCTTACACCTTGGGAGTGTTGGTGACCTCCAAAACTTCTTCCACAACCCCGGATGGTAACCAACAGCCCTAGAAGAGGATGGTACACCCTCCATCATGCAAGAACGAACAAAATGATATCCAGATTTTTAAGCATACTTACCATCCATCGTCCCTGGCCAAAGTAAGACATCATTACCCCCCAAACATAGACAAAGGGACTGCCAAGATTTGCTGCACCACTAAGGGCCCAAACACCATCTCAAGAAGAGGTTTATTCCATCTATGATAATCATGGTCAACTAAATTCGAAACCATTTTAATCCAAGTTGGTGTTTGGGCCCTTGGTGGTGCAGCAAATCTTGTTAGTCCCTTGGTGGTGCTGCAAATCTTGGCGGCCCAAACACCAACTTGGAATAAACCTCTCAATAGCTGTTTAAGGTCATGGAAACTAGTTTCATGAACATTTCGGCTAACAGAAATCATTGACTTGTTAAAGTTGATCATTTGACCAGAAGCTCGCTCATAGGTCGCCAGAATGTTTTTTACACATTCCGCTTCCTCCACCGTTGCTCTAGCAAACAGGATACTGTCATCTGCAAAAAGAAAATGGGAAATAACAAGGGCCTTTTGTGCAACATTTATCCCATGCAAATTAGAATCAGCAATAGATTTCTGAATCAACGCAGGAAAAACCTCACCACATAAAATAAACAAATATGGAGAAAGTGAATCTCCTTGCCTTAGTCCCCTAAAGGGGACAAAAGATGGTTGTGGGTTTCCAATCAACATAATCGAAAAATTTACCGTTGTCACGCAATTCATGATCAAATTAACCCGATGAACTAGGAAACCCATCTACTGAAGCACACAAGAAAGATAGGGCCATTCGACCCGATCATATGCTTTGGACATATCTAATTTCAGCGCCATCATGTTATTTCGGCCAGTTTATCTTCTTCAATCTATTAACTATAGTTTTGGTAATCAATTTAAAGATTACGTTACATAAGCTTATAGGCCTAAACTGGTTAGCATGCACCTTTCTTAACCTTGGGAATCAAAAAAATCAAAGTATTATTAATATTACCTAGTGAGACATTTTCATTCAGAACTTGAAGGCAAAACTGAGCCACATCCTCCCCAATGATACTCTAGTGCCGCTGGTAGAATAAAGCTGGGAAACCTTCTAAGGCTGACACCTTCGTAGGATGCATCTGAAAGATGACTTCCTCCACATCCTCCTTTCAAGAAGGGCTCAGCTAAAACCTCCAAGTGAGCTGGAGTAACTATATTCGCCACCAAGGTTGCTGGTTCCACCATTCCTGTGGGTGAAGAACTCGTAAAAAGATTAGTAAAGTAGCCACGCAGCAGCCTTCCAATAGTCGGATCTATCTATCTATCTATCTATCTTACTAATTCCCTAAGTGCTTGTTTGGTACGTTGTATAGTATAAGGCCTGATTGCATTAAACCTGATAGGATAAGAACTGATAAAATTTTCATACTATACAGTGTTTGGTCATACACTGTATAATTTGGTGGCAACACTGATGGTGTGGTAGTGGTGGTATTGGAAAGTGATGATGGTGGCAGTGGTGGTGGATAGTGGTTCCGGCTGCGGTAGTGGCAGTGACAGTGGTGGTGGATGGTGGCGGCGATGGTGGTGGTTGTGGAGGGTGGTGGCGACGACAGTGGTGGTATGAAGGTATCAACGATGGTGGCAGTGGTGTAGCATGGTGGTGGTGGCGGCGACAGTGGTGGTGGCGTCTACGGTGGAGGTAGTGGTGGCGGTAGTGGTGGCGGTGATGGTGGAGGGTGGTGGTGGTGGCGGTGGTGGTAGTGGCGATAACGATGACTAGAGCGTGGTGGTGGTGGCGACAATGGTGGTGGTAGTGGTGGAGGCGGTGGTGGTGGAGGGTGGTTGTGGTGGCAGCGACGGTGGTGGTGGCGGCGGTAATGGTGGAGGCGGTGGTGGTGGTGGTGGTGGCGGTGACGACGGTGGTGGTGGTGGTGGTGGAGGGTGGTTGTGGTGGTGGTGGTGGTGCCGGTGACAGTGGTGGTGAAGGTATGAATAACACTAGAGAGGGGGGGTTTGAATAGGGTTTTACGTTTAAAAACTTTCCCTTAAGATTTTAGTAAATCTTCTCGGTTACAAGAACACAAAGTGAAAGAGATAAAGAGATGAGAAAAGTACATAAGTGTTTTATCCTAGTTCACTTGATAAATCTCTCAAGCTAATCCAGTCCACCCGTTAAGGTGATTTCTTGCTTCGTAAAATGAAGGTAATCCACTATTTAAAGATTGTTACAACTGCACTAGCACACCTTGCTCAGTGACTAACAAATCTAAGAACTAGCAACACTAAGATAAACAAGTCTTAGTCTCCTCAAGAAATCTGACATCATTGGTCTCTCAAGGAACTACAAACAAATTGTAGAAGATTTAGGTTTACAATGAGTTGCTTCTAAACAAGCAGGAGTAAACACAATAAGAACAATGAAGAAATATTGCTAAGGTATTTTGCTTGAAGGTTTTAACTTGTATTTCTTAATAGTTTCTTTTTGCCAATTTCTTCTCTCTTCAGCCTATTTATACTCTAAGGTGTAGTGTTGTATTCGTTGAAAGAATCTATCCGTTGGAGGGCAATTCTTGAAATTCCAGAACCTGCTATGGCTGAATCATCGTAGGTAAGGTGGTCAGAATAGTACACTGCTTTTGTACTATTGACAATGACATTGCCTTCGCCTAGTTGACTTATGATCTTGGCGACGCTTCATGTTGGAACTTGTGAAGCAATTGATCAGAGTCAGAAGGAAGCTTGGATCCTCTGACCTTCAGAACTTCTGCTTCTGGACCGTTCACTCTGAACATTTGGTCTTTATAATTGGAAGTACTTTGGTCTAGAGAGCCAGCTTACTCTTGGACTTCAGAATCTTCAAGTCTCAGCTTCTGGACCGCTTTAGAATTGGAAGTACTTTGGTCTAGAGAGCCAGCTTACATTTGATCCTCACCACTTTTATTTCATATTCTTACTTTCTTTTATGTTTTTGTTTTTGTGATTATATATTAATAACAATTATCGATTTAAATTAAATTAAAATAATTAAGAGTTAATTTTTTTTCTTTCTAGTTTAGTAATTTATTTTAGTAATTTTATATTCTTAATTAATTTCTTGCAAGTAAAAAAAGACGAAATATATGGATAGTCATTATTAAAACAAGTGAAATTACAAAAAACTTAAAATGCAATACAATAAGCAAACAAATCTATTTAATCACGAAACATTCTGAACTTTGTCCATATGTGTTTGACCAGATCTGCTTGCAATTCGTGATGTACATTTGAATCACGTATCACAGATCTAGCACGCACATGATTCGCAAATGCAGGTAGCACCTCGGTCGAAAATGGCTCCGGTGTACTAGACCCACTTGCCTCAGATTGATCATAGTATGTCCAATGTTGAGCATATGTATCTCGTTCATCCTCAACAATCATATTATGCAATATGATACATGACCTCATGATGAGAGCCAAATCGGATATGTCCCACAAATGCGCTGGTTCGCGAATGATTTTAAATCGAGCCTGCAACACCCCAAATGCACGTTCGATGTCCTTCCGACACCCCTTCTGATATTTTGCAAATAACTTATCTGGTTCACTTTGATGAAGTCTAATTGATTTGACGAAAGTCGGATAAGAAGGGTAGATACCGTTAGCAAGATAGTATGTCATATTATACGGACGTTGATTTACAAAGAAGTTCACTCTTGGAGTATTTCCCTGTTCAACATCATCGAACACGGGTGAACGGTCTAGAACGTTTATATCATTCAATGTGCCCGGACATCCAAAAAAAACATGTCAAATCCATAAATAATAAGTTGCAACTGCTTCAAGAATAACAATTGTGGTTCCCTTATCTCCCCGAGTAAATTGGCCCTCCCATGCTGTAGAACAATTTTTCTATTCCCAGTGCATGCAATCAATACTCCCAATCATCCCCGGGAACCCCCACATTTCACTAACATGCAGTATTCTTTGCATGTCATCTTGAGTTGGGGCTCTGAGATACACTGGATCATACAATTGTATGATTCCTTTACAAAATCTACGCAAGCACTCCAGAGTTGCAGTACCTTATATTTTGATGTATTCATCGACCGCATCGACCGCCACACCATATGCTAACATTCGCATGGCCGTGGTACATTTTGCTAATGGAGATATACCTTCTTTTTTGGCTGCGTCAACTCTTTGGGTGAAGTAGTTGTCACTGCTAGATAGGTTCCCACCAATCCGAAGGAACACATGTTTCCGCATCCGGAATCGCCAACGAAACATTGCATCATCATACGTAGGTTGATCTGCAAAAGTAGTCATCAATCAGTCTTTGGTTTGCCGCAGCATGATCTCTATTGAGAATTTCTCTTGACACGAGGTGTATATCCTTCCTCTATTTGGTTTTGTTGCTCCCTGAACCGATTGACGATATACCTCTCTTCGATTTCAGACTGCCTTTTGTAAGCTTCGATATCAAAAGGAAATTCCGAAGGATCCATTGATCTTTTGTTAGTAATATGAGATTTTTGGTATTGGTACAACAACAGAAGAATGAGTCCTCATTTAAATAAGAAATTGAGTTGGTGAAATGGACGAACTCCAAACAAATAATGCAATGTAGTAAAATAATAGATAAGGAGAGAAATCAGATTACGTGGTTGAAATGGATGGACTCCAAACAAATAATGCAATGTAGTTAAATAATAGATAAAGATAGAAATCAGATTGCAATGGACGGACTTGACAATAATGACTTGACAACATTTAGCACAAAGTGACAAAATACAAACAATGAATTGAACACACATAATTTCCAAATAATTCAACAATAGTAAAATAATATATAAAGATAGAAATCAGAAATACAATGGAAGGACTTGACAATAATGACTTGACAACATTTAGCCCAAAGTACCAAAATGCAAACAATGACTTGACCACATATAATTTCCAAACAATGCAACAATAGTAAAATAATAGATATGGATAGCACAAATTGCCAAAATACAAACAATGACTTGACAACATTTAATTTCCAAACAGCTCGCGGGACAACTTTTTCAACAGGTCTTTGCTCCCGTCATCGAGATGGTCCTTTGAACTTAGCTTCATAAACATCTTCATCATCTTAGCATCAGTAGCTTCTTTCAACAATTGGTTAGCCTCATCTTGCCTCATGGCTATTTTGTCCAATCGTTCCAACTCTTTCTCCTTATGTTGTTTAAATTCATTCCACTCTTCACTGACCGATTCCAAGGCTGCGCCCTTACTTTTCTTTTTAC
This sequence comes from Lotus japonicus, assembly GCF_012489685.1. Taxonomy (NCBI): domain Eukaryota; kingdom Viridiplantae; phylum Streptophyta; class Magnoliopsida; order Fabales; family Fabaceae; genus Lotus; species Lotus japonicus. Next base: position 55,738,979 of record NC_080043.1, on the reverse strand, counting down.
CCTTTTTTTAGCTGCATCCCTCCCCATTGGGCGAGCACTAGATCTTACAGAGTTGGAATCACTTGCATCACTCTCGCGGGATCTCTTAGATCCACTACTTTCAGAGCCAGTATTTCCTCCTACTTGACTACCATAACGTGGTTGATCACAGACAACTTCCCATTCTAACATTAAATTGAAACGCCCACTCTTATGATTTGAATACAATTCATGCGCTTTTTCCAATACATCATTCTCCGACCACACGGTTTTTGCATACGCTTAGCGTTATCATAAGCGTCAATCCATTTATTAAGTATTTTGTTCATGTAGTTGTAATGATTTCTGCACGCAACTCCATCACGGGGAGGATCAAATGAGCAATACTCATTAAAATAATCAGCAATTTTACCCCAATATGCCTCACTTTTTTGGTTTCTCCCAACAACACTGTCTGTTTCATATTTAATCCATCCACTAATTAGAACCAAATTTTGCTCAATGGTCCAATTGGCGTTTTTTCCGGCGAGTAGGAGCCGAATCCTTTGCATTTGGAGTGGCTTCATGACGACCGCTTGGAACATTTAGAGTGGCTTCACCAAGACCTATCTGTGTAGAAAATTCAGGAAATTCATCAAGTCCAACATTTGGAACATTTTCATTTCCCATTGGAGTAGAAGAATAACAAGGGGGTGCTTGAGATGAATAAGACATCATTGATCCATAATATTGACTATAATTTGGATTAGATGACAACATGATGAAATTTGGAGAAAATTCATAACTTGGTATATTTTGGGGACCTCGTTGGTTGGAAGATTCATTTTGAATTCTGTAGTTGTTGGGATTTTGGTAGTTGAAAGAGTAACTAACAGAGTTTTGGGTGTTAAAAGGGTTATTGTTGTGATCCATTTCACTAAAAATATGTTTAGAGCTACAAACAAGAGTTTATTGGAGGCTAAATAGAAAAACTAGAAGGGAAATATGTCGTTTTTTTTTCTATGTCCAAATCAAATGAACCAAGTCTCTATTTATAGAAAAAAATTGATGAATTTTGGTGAAAAAATTAAAGAAATAATTAATTTACTACGAAATAATTGACCCCAAATAATTAGGATGAGATAAAAATCTAGAAATTACAACAACCAATGAGATTTTGTCATATGTGTTGAGTGAGACAATTTACTGTTCATTCAACTATGTCAACTATGTTGAATGTATTCAACATGTTGAATATTCAACACCTCATTCAACTACCCCATTGGAAACATTAAACTGTTGAATTACGGATTCAACATGTCCATTGCATATGGTCTAAGAGGAGATTGATGTATAAGCTTATACAATACAATGTGAGCATCAAACAATAGATAAACCCATAATGTATTGTATAAGCTTATACTATCATGCATAATACGGTGGACAAAACCAGCCCTAAACTGAATTTTTTTTTCTTCCAAAAATCGTTAGTAATTTTTGTCAAAATAATAATAAAAAAAAACATTACCAATTAATTTGGGTTCCTGTAAGGTGAAAGAGGCCCATTACATATTTTGGGCCCAGATCCACTTGATAGTCGACACGTTCACTGAAATAGGGTTTTGGGACGCATGGAGATGGAGTAGCAGAGCATAGCAATCAGCTAGGGTTTCTCTTCACAACGACAAAGAAGCTTCGCATTCGCAATGGGTATGAACTCAACAAACATTTTCTACTGCAATTGCAATTGCGTTTTCTTCGTTTCAAAAAATTGTAATTTCCTTCAACTGGTTTCTGATTTCAATTTTTCATTTTTTGTTTGTGAAATGCAAAAGCGAGAATCAAGGTGTACGAGCTCAGGAACAAAACGAAAGCAGAGCTTCTTAGCCAATTGAAGGATCTCAAAGCAGAGCTCGCTCTCCTCCGTGTTGCCAAGGTCACTGGTGGAGCCCCAAACAAGCTTTCCAAAATGTACCCTCTCTTTCTTTCTTATTTGAGATTGAATTCGTAATTGGATTGAGTTGTTCATAAATTTGATTGCATTTGTTGTGTGGATGCAGCAAGGTGGTTCGGCTTTCGATTGCGCAGGTGCTGACAGTGATTTCCCAGAAACAAAAGGCAGCATTGAGGGAAGCTTACAAGAATAAGAAGTATTTGCCTTTGGATCTGCGTCCCAAGAAGACCAGAGCTATCAGAAGGCGCCTCACTAAGCACCAGGTATACCCTCCACCAGTGTTGGTTATATTTTGTGTGGTTTGCTAGGTACCTGCGAAAGAGAAATAGGTGAGGGGGGTTAAGTGCACAGAGATTATATGCCTTAACAGATTTTGATGGTGTGGAATAAGTGGTGGGTTGATAATCATTGATGAAAAGCATCCATTGATTAGCATCCCAATTCGAATGCTTTAACATTTTCAATTGTCCTTTTGTTCTGCCTTGTTCCTAAATTTTCTAAGACTTTTTTCGCTCTAGAAGAAATATTGCAGTCTGTATCTACATATGATTTCATTAACATAGCATGTATGCTGTTGTGCCTATGTGCACTGACTTGAAATTATTTTAGCCAAAGATCAATTAAAAACCTAAATATTTAGCTCACTTCCCTTCCTTCTTGCATAATGCAACAGGCCTTGCTATGTCCTATATAATAAGTTGGTTTACGACTGAGTTCTCTACTGGCTTTTTTTGTGATAGTATTCTCTTTAGCTCTACTGCACGCATTCCAGAAGCTGGTCATGATATTTTAGATAACACCAGTCTTTGCTAATAACCTTTTCTTTAGATATCATCAAAAGTAGGTATGGAATTTGGTTTGAAATTCCACAGCAATCATGATTATCGCTTATCCCTAGGGGAGGAGTAGATGATATGATAGCATTGGATGCTTAATCCGAAAACTACTTGTTGCTGGTTTACACTTGAGCTGATTCATGTGATGTTTTTCTGGTTTGTATGATCTTATGGATGATTAACATGTTGTTTAAATTCTCATACCTGTTTTGATTGTGGGGTTCGTTAGTAATTAATATGCAGACTATTTCCTTTGATATTTGCTGAGTTGCTGAATGTAATTGATATTTCTAGGGCATATAATTCGTACTTAACATTGTTACTGTGTGTTTCTTACAGGCTTCCTTGAAGACCGAACGAGAGAAGAAAAAGGAATTGTACTTCCCACTGAGAAAATATGCAGTTAAGGTGTAATGTTGGAATCCAAGTACGGATAGTAATATTTTTGCTGGCACTTTATTTTTGATATAAAATTGTTTGTTCTGGTCGCTCAGGTTTTATGCTGCTGAGTTTCTACTTTCTAGTTTATTTAATCATCAAGAAACTGAATTAGGAGTTAGCTTGCTTACTCTTGTTTTTCAATATATATCAAGCGTTCAATTTTTGGCATGTTCAGCATAGTTAGCTATATTCATTTTGTACATGCATCACCGTTTATTTATGAATTGTTGGGTTCAGCTCAGTGTTGTGGGAAAAAATTTATAGATCACTTTTTTTTGGTAAGATTGTTAAGAAAATGGATTCTAGCCTTCATCCACGCCAAGCTGGTCCTTAGGTTGATAGTTAATTCTTACTTGGAGTTAAATCTCAATATCCAATTAATAGTACTTTTTTGTAATTTGAAATACAGACACAAGGTTGCCTTTGATTTCATTAGTAAACTATAAATGCCAACCTTCATTGAGTATCATATCTCTTTGTTGCCTTGTTTAGCAATCACTTGGTAATTGTGAAACTTCTTTTTCTGGGTATCGAGTGATTTTCAAGATTTTTCGGCCGATCCACTGGACTCTCAGCTGAATGGTGAGAGAGCTCTATTTCACCCAGCCTAGAAATGATTTTGGGGCAGGCTCAAGGTTTTGACATGTTTTTTTCACGTCATGTTTCAATTCGGGGAACTCCCCAAAATTTATTTTACTGCTACTGAAATTCTCTTTCATCATGAATTTGAAACCCAGATTAGGTTTAATCTTTGATTTCTAATGGCTTCATAGATTCTATGTATTTTGGATCCAGTACAAATGTTACTTTTTGTGGATTATTTATTGTATAATCTTCGATTTAACTTTTTGCAGTTTAATTGTTCAAAAATCTTTATAGAATGGATATCTCATTTGAAAGTTGGACTTATGGATCCCTTGTAATTACATTACCTGGAATTAAAGTAATTAGTGATGGGCCTACGACAATAAAAGAACGCCTCGAATAATCCCCTTGTTTGTCAAGCAGAGTCCTTTTTGTGTATCATCGGCACATTTAGCAACTTCGACAAAAATGCTCTTCAGTGGAACTTCAGTTGTAGTAGGTCAAAATGAAATGATCCAAATGTTCTTGGAAATTATTCTTCCCATGCTCATTCTTTCTACTAATTAAGGAAGGGCAAGTACCTACGGAAAAAAAAAACCAATTGAAGTGGAGGCTTTATCAAATAAAAGTATAAAACTATCACATTATAGGGAGGGGTCAAGCTTCTTTTTTCGGAAAAATGATAAAAAAGAGAATATTTTATCTACCACTTTACCACCAAGGCAAGATGCCTTAAAAGGGAATTGTGTTCCATGAATATGATATCTATCTAATATAATCTTCTACACTCTTTTTATTCCTTCATCTTGCTTATGTTCTTCATATAGCAAATGCATCCTTAATCTATCGGTAGTAATATACACTTTTGGCCACTCTCTCAATTGGTTTGCTTTTTAAAAAAATGTCAACACTTTTTTAATAAGTGAGAGAAATGTGTTGATTTCTTATAAAATAAATCAGACATCTCCAAAGCCACTATTTTGCCCTTTTGCTACTGTCTTAAACGAGCTCCTTTAACCCTGCGCCATTGACCACCACCCTTCTGTCTTGAATACCCTATTTTTGTTGGTCCAGGGGGAGGGCGATTAATGGTGGGAATTGGGTTGGCATTGGTCTGCTAAGGGACACTGCGCGACTACCCTAAACTCTTACCAAGTTGACCTCCATGGCATGACCTTCCCTAATCCCTATCTATTATTAGGCTCTTTATCTCGCTGAGTTTCCCTTGTTCCTATATCAGCTTGCTCCAAATTCAAATTAAGGAAGTGACGAAGTTCAGATCGAATTAACTCTGATACCAAATCAAGAGGACTAGACCTCGTATAAATAAAGGTACCAAAGTCTTGTACTAAAAAATTACCCGTAATTAGAAAACAGCACATGCCATGGGGAAGGGGAATCAAGGGGGCAAGCTGAGCTTATTAATTTTGAGCGTTGTTCATTTAGTGCAACTGTACAACCGTAGCTATACCATTTTTGGGCACTGGTCCTAGCTATGCCAATACTATTTGTGTCTGCTTCTACGTTTAACCTTCCCAATGGAAAGCCATAATAAATTAAGGCTAAACTGTACCATGTGATCTAATTTTTTTTATACTTTATTGGGTCTATTTTATTTTGGTAATTGAATTTTAACATCGAAAGTCATATTCATGTTTCTATATATATATATGGACTTTGCTGTCTTTGCACACTCATTCCAGTTAATGAATGATCTTTCTCATAAATGCTATGAAACTAACACAATAACGGCACAGAAAAGTGTTCATACTTTAGCATAAAAATTAAAAACATTCCTTTACCTAAATATATAATATTCGCTTCCTACTTTAGGATCAATGAGCTAAACCAAATTCGTAGTAGTATTATTTTTAAATTCTTATTTTATCATACGCGCAAAATCCACACAAATTTATGAGCTTTTAATGATTGCAAATTCATTTAAAGCAAAGATTACTACATCTGTTACTATAATTAAAAGTTGGTGCGAGGGGCGGATCCAGACCTTATATATTAGTGTGGCTAAACATAAAAGAAATTATAGACTAAAATATTAAAAATATTTTTTTTCTTTTGAAAAAGAGAAATATTATAGATAAAACCATGAGAGAAAGTTTCTCATAGAAATAGAGAAGTTTACAGTCTAAGAAGGAATAGACTCACAACGAAATATAACAAAAGAAATAAAGTAAAAACAACAGTTCGGTAAAGAAATAGGAACAATAAAACAGGAAAGATACAATAGGAGGACAACAATCTATACTACACTAATAGTGGAGGCCGAAAAAATAGGAGGTGCATGAGAAATCCAAAGCAGCACATAGCAGGTTACTAGTGGCGGAACTAGAGAAAATAATATGAGGGGGTCAAAATAAGAGTTTAAGCATAAATTAAAATTTTTAATTAGCAATATGTATATATATATATATATATGCACACAAAATAATAATTAAACTAATTCATATACTTATTGAAAGTTTAAAAAAAAAATTCTCGGGTTATTTTTATATATAATTAATTTTTTTTTTCAAAAGTGTTTTTATCAATAAAAAAAATTACTCTTAATTATTAGTTTTTGAGAGAAATTTATACATTAATGTTATCCTCCAAGAAAAAAGGGGTCAGCTGGGATTGAACCCAGGACACGCTGACAAAAATGGAAACTGAATTCCATTAGACCAAGACCATTTCTTGGACATGATATTCACCGTTGTATATAATGTTGCTAGAAAAAAAAAACTGGTGTGGCTTTAGCCACACCTTGCCTAAGAGTGGGTCCGCCCCTGGTTGGTGCTTACTATCGTACCCTAAGTTAGATTAAGGTGTGGTACCTAAAATGATATAAATTAATAGAAAAAGTATAATTTGAATTTAGAGGAAGAGAATGGGTGAAGATTTGCAAGGTACAACATGAGTGAGGCATGGAAGAAAATGATTCTGATAAGAAAGAAACTTAGATGATTTCCTGGAGTTGCGAGTTAAATTTAAAACCCTACTTTCCAAATCGTACATTGAATAACATAAACAAACTTAAGAACAATATGTTATTAGTTTATTGAGTCATTGAACTTAAATCCTCAAAAATTACAACAATAAATCCTTCGTCTTTTCAAAAAATAACAAAATTATAACTTAAAAATATTACACGAAGTATCACACCAAAAAAAAATTTGGGTACACAAAATTTACCTCAAAGTTTTATACAATCATTTAATAAAATAAGGAAGCAGTAAGCATTAACTATATTATGATTCGGACACTAAAATTTTTAAGATTAAATAACTTGATTTATAACATTTGAATTCACTCACAAGCTCATTTCTCTTTATACCAAAGCTATTCCTCAGAGCTTCTTTCATAACTATCCCAAGTATAGAAAAAATAGCAATCTAAATTCCTGCAAACTAGTCTATGATGAAAACCATTTTTAAAGTAACTTAAGTGTTTACACGTCATTATTAGTAACTCCGCGTCAAATTCCAATGTGTATTTGGAGTAGAAGTGAAGTGCAAAATCAGAGCAAATCGTGAATTGTGATTTAGGATCTCCTCCCATTTTCCCACCCATCTGACTCATTCATTCCATTTTCGCCTAGCTAGCCAGTAAGAAACAGAAAAAACAATGAACTCATTGTCAATTCCTACCGCGTCTCTCGTCTTTACTCACCACACGCACCTCATTATATACCCTTCAACCTTCAAAGTCTTCAAGTCTCACCCCCAACTTCACAGTTCACACGTCACACACTGAACCTAAATTACAAAGGATAGGGATATACACATAACACACATAACAAGATTCTCATTATTTCAAGTTTCAACTTGGTTTTATTTACTTACTCTCCTCAACCCAATGCTAAGAAAAATCTTCTTCTTCAAACCCTCACCTCCCATATCACCATCTTCCTCTCTTCAAAGCAAGACCTTCTCCGATTCATTAATGGAAGAAAACATCGAAACCGCTCGCACCCTCATAACCAAATGGAACCCTTTTCCCGCTTCCAATTGCGCCAAAACCACTCCCATTCTTTTCACCAACACCCACCATGAAGCCAAAGAGTTTCTTAAGGCAGTCAAGAGACTACATTCCACTATGATGCACCTCATCACACAGGATTCCTCCTCTGAGAAGCTCGTCAAAGCCCAATCCCTCATGCAATGCGCCATGAAGAGGCTCGAGATGGAGTTCTACAGAATTTTGGCCCAAACCAGAGACGGTTTGGACCCTAAATCACTCTCGGGCCAATCCTCCATAATTAACGAGGATTGGGTCGAGAGAGATTCAGTATCGACCGCGGCCATTATGGATTTGAAAGCCATTGCCGAATGCATGGTCTCCGCCGGCTACAGCAAAGAGTGCGTAAGGGTTTATATCATGGTGAGAAAGCCGATTGTGGATGAGGCAATGTACCTTCTTGGAGTGGAGAGGCTAAGCTTCTCTCAGTTTCAGAAGATGGAATGGGAGGTGATCGAGTCGAGGATCAAGTGCTGGCTGAGCGCCGTGAAACTCGCCTTCGGCACTCTGTTTCCCGGCGAGAGAAACCTCTGCGATTACATCTTCGGTTCGCCGGAGAGGAAGGTCGCAGAGTCCTGTTTGACCGAGACATGCAGAGACGCCGCCGCGTGCCTGTTTGGATTCGCGGAAAATGTGGCGAAGTGCAAGAAAACTCCCGAGAAAATGTTCAGGACACTGGACCTGTACGAAGCGATCTCTGAGCACCGGCAACAAATTGAGTCCATCTTCTCCTCCGCGATCAGGACGCATGCCACCGCGGTACAGGCGAGGCTCGCGGAGGCTGTGAGGAAGATGCTGTCAGATTTCGAATCAGCGATTCAGAAGGAATCCTCCAAGATTCCGGTGCCAGGCGGAGGGATCCACCCGCTGACACGCTACGCCATGAACTACACCGCGTTCCTCGCCGATTACAGCGACGCGCTCGCGGAGATAGTCACCGATTGGCCGCAGAGTCCGCTGCCGGAGTCCTATTACGGTGACGAGAACAGTACTCCGCCGTCGGAGACGGCGGAAATGCTCGCGTGGCTGATACTGGTGATTCTCTGCAAGCTTGACGGGAAAGCGAAGCTCTACAAGGATACGGCACTCTCTTACCTGTTCCTCGCGAACAACATGCAATACGTCGTCGTAAAGGTTCGGAAATCGAACCTAGGGTTTCTTCTCGGCGAGGATTGGTTGACGAAGCACGAGGCGAAGGTGAAGGAGTACGCATCCAAGTACGAGCGTGTAGGGTGGAGCAACGTTCTACAATCGCTGCCGGAAAATCCGACGGCGGAGGAGGCGGTGGCTATTTTTCAGAGTTTCAACGCCGCATTCGTTGAAGCTTGCGGAGCGCAGTCGTCGTGGGTGGTGCCCGACCCGAAACTCCGGCAGGAAATCAAAGCGTCGATAGGTTTGAAGGTGGTGGTCAGGTACCGGAAGTTCTACGAGAGGAACCGGGTCGGGTCGGAGTCAGTGATAAGGTTTTCGCCCGATGATTTGGAGAATTGTCTTTCAGTCTTTCTGAGATTTTGTGTGGGTCGGAACAATCGGGTTCCGGTAATCGGTTCAAAGGCTCGTGAAGTTGGATAGTGGCCCACTACTAGTTTTCTTTTTCAGTTGACCCATTTTGTATAGAATTATGTGTGCAGTTACTTACAAAACCAGAGTATAGGCACAAAGTTCATTTTGTTTCTCAATTTATGGGATATCCACCTTTTCTTTTTTTTATTTTGAAAATAAGGACATCCCTCCTTGACTAAATTATTATTAAAGTAAATATTTATTTTATAGCTTATGAGTTATGATTAATATTTTGAAGATTGTATATTTTATTTCAATTGTACGAATATTTTTAGGTAAATACTCAAATTAAAGGCCTAGCTCCTTAGCCCATCTCAGTGTATGTTTGCTTTAGTATATTTCTTACACATTAGAGTACATATACAATATTACTAAGAAACTGCATTTCAAAAAAAATATATATATATATATTAACAGTGGCGGACCTTAAGGTTGACATAGGGGAGCTGTAGCTCCCCCACAGATTTGGCCAAATTTTTTTTTAGTATATAGAATATATATTATAGTCTATAAAATCATATCTATAAACTATATAAAGGGAGAGTTTTTGCAGTCTTGAGGGCAATTTTGTAATTCAATCATTCAATGCACTATAATCTAATTTTTAGTATGGATATTTTAGTAATAGAATACATTATTTTATGAAGAATCAATCACAGCCGTACATCCTCAATCACATTTTCCTTCAGCCCTTTCCCCTTTCTTTCTTACGTTTCGTTTTGGTTTTTTCCCATTCCCACAACCTTCCGTTTTGTTTTCCCTTCACTTCCTCTGTAATTCACTAATTGCTCGGTTTTTCATTAGACAAATAGGGGCCGCACACACACCAGCAAAAATGGAAAAAGCGAGTACGAGATGGAGACAAAAAGATCGAGACGATGTAGAACCAGCGACTGCGACCTTATCTGATGAAGCTCTGCGACCACAACAACAAGCTCTGATGTCAGCCGCTCCCCATGTGCTCATACTCGAAAACGGCTGTCTGATATGGGTAATTTTCTGTTTTATGCGATCTTTCCCCGTTGTTGCATGTTCTGACTTTGACATATTGTTTTATCTCACATCTTCTCTTCCTGTTTCTTCAACAGGCAAGTCCCACTCATCATTATCTAGATTAATGGTAAGAACTCTCTTTTAAATGCATTTTTGCATCTGATTTTGCAGTCATGTGAAACACTAATTTTGATGATTTCACATAAAAGATTACATTTGCAGGGTTGGTCCTGATATTGTGCTTCCAAGGTCGTTTATATGAAAATATTTCAAGAATAGTTTGAAAAGGATTTCAACATGGCAGATATTGACCCTGATGATGAGGACAAGGACAAGGACAAGGGTCATGGAGCACTAAAAGGACTTGGAGGACCAATGACAAGGGCTAGAGCTAAAAAGGCCAAAGAGACTCTTCAGCAAGTAGTGGCAACCATTCTTGAAGACAAAGTGGTAGAAGAGATGGAACCAAAAATCATGATGATCATTCAGGCCCAAGAAGAAGAGCCAGCCCACGCATAGGGGGCTGCCATGTGATGCTTTGTTTTATTTTATTTCAATAAAGATGCAAATGACCAATTGAATAAGTTGGATCCAAATGCATTATGTTGCCGAATTTTATTTTAGTGTGTTTAATCCACTTCAAGTGGTGTGTGTGTGCATGGGGCGCATGAAGGGCTTAAAGGGAGGGACCCATTCCTTTCTTAAAACTCTTTGAATGTGTTTGAATTTGAATAAGTTCTGAATGGAGGAGTTACATCAGCAAAGTCAAAGGATTGAAGAGCTTTCAAAGGCAAGAATGGAGTTACAAAGACAAGGAAATTAAGTGCATAAAGAGCATTGAATGCTATGTTCCCTGGTCAGAATAACAATCAAGAAAGGGAGTTACATGAAGCAATCAGCCACTAAATACACGTTCAGGGCTGAAGCATATCACTATCTTCCTCTTTTAATTTGTAACTCCTAGCCTAGGATTCTTCTAGAGAAATTACACCTCATCATTTTTTGTAACTAGGCTGAATTTCCTTCTTCTTTATAAGGACCACTCCTTCAATGTAATAGACAGATTATGAATGAATTAGTATTTTTTTTCTGAGTGATTCAGATTTGTGAGAGTGATTCTCATAGTTCTTGAGTGATTCAAGAATTAGGCTTATCAAGGGTTTGCCACCACTTTTGTGTGAAGTCTTCATCTTCCATTTCACTAAAACTTCCCCTCTTTTCTGTCCATTTCCCTTCTATCACGAAATTCTTCTTCTTCTTTCTCACATTTCAGAGTTCTCATCATCCAAGACCAATCCTAGACGATCCATTTCAGCCCTTGCATCAACTTGGGGCGTATCACCTGAAAAATCAGTAAGATCTTTAATCCTTTCCTTAGTAATAAATTGTCACAGATTTCCCCTTTTAACTTATGTACATGTTTTAGACAGGGTGCATGTTTTAGACAGGGTGCATGTATCTGAGGTCAAATTGCCTTGAAAAGGCTTGCAGATATTCCACGCCCATGGATCAATCTTTTTATAACAGAAGAGAAAAAAACATAATTGTGCTCAAGTTATATTTGGGTATATCCACACAATTCAAAAAAACAAGCAATGGTCTTGAAAAAAACCCACATCACATTACAAACCCCAAGCAACCGCCCATGCAAACAAAGCTCCCCCATCAAAACCTGATAACTGCCCTGTTACCAACAACTCATGCACCCAACTAAACCTCCATACCAAACCCCTTTTCCAAGTTTTCTTAATTTTATTAGATTATTGTGATATGCTATTTGTCCAGTATTTCTATTCTGAATGAAAATCGATTTGCATATACAAAGGCAGTTTCGTTACCTGTGCTTTCCTTTACAGTTTAGAGTTTCACTCTATTTTTTTTTTATCAAGGTGTAAAATCGAAAGGAGTCTTTATCCACTATTTGGTGTGGTTTGAAAAGTTTGTGACACGAGAATCAGATAGAATGTGGAATAAAGGGAGGATAATTTATGAGAATTGATTTAATTTTCTGTTGTTGGTTCTCATCATGGATCATGGTTACAAACTGATATATAGATGGTTACTCAGGAGGATGGATGCGTTAGGACATAGAGGACTTCTAAGCTGATTTGAAATTGAGAAGGCACATGTAAACAAATTACAAGCTTTTCCCGTTTCCTTTTAGTTTAACCTTCTTTTTACCTTTCATTTGTTCTTCTTAATCATCCTTACTCCTTACTATGTTATTTACGGCCTCATCTTCTCTTTCTCTTGGCCAAGGTAATAAATTTCATGCTTTCTCTGTGTTGAGTTGTTTTGTGTTTTTTTTTTCGCTCAGATTTTGTGCTCATAGGTCAACTAGGAGATTAACAAAGCAATTAAGGAGTGTGACAATCAAAGGCTTCAGAACAAGTACGGCAATGCTACCTATATGTCATTTAGAGAGCCTTAATGTTTCTTCTTCTCTTGGTTCTTTTCTTTGTTTACTTCCATATGATATAGGCTCTAATTTTGATTTATGCTTTGTGGTGTAGGAACTGTTTACCAGAGATTCATGCTTTTCATCATCGACCAGAGGTGATTCATGTACAAAGGAGGAGAGCAAAGATGTATTTATTTCTTACTGTTTTTATGCTATTTCAATGTATCTTTGGACATAAATTGATTAATTTTACTATTAAATTCCAGTTGTATTGATTTGGTAGATGTTTTCCATTGAAGTGTTTCTGAAAGACAAATCGATCAAGGGGAGCACATATCAAATTGAAGCTGCAAGATTTATTTCAATTTTCCTCCTAGCAATTATCGTAACCCCGAAGGTACTTCTGAGGGGAAAACAAGCTTCTATAGCCCACCTTCTCCCTCTCAGCTCTTCTTTCTAGCACAAACCCCCCCAGTCCTGACCCGTTTAATAACTCACCACAACGTTGGAAAACCAGATATTGGAAAAGCTCTTTTATTAGTTTGCTAATTTTGTTCTCATTATCATGGTTGTTCTGTTTTCTACTTTGCATGTATTGTTTACTTCATTTCTTCTTATGATGGTTGTTCTATTTCATTATTTCCTCTTATTTGTAATGTTTTGGGGTTTGGGTTATAATGGTTATTCTTATTATGTCTTTATCTTTATCATGTATAATGCAAATCAATATGAGCATGCCTGTATTTCGTGTAACTGACCACCTTGGGGCTTTTCAGGTGAAGTTTGAATGGAAACATGTTTGTTTCTTTTTGCTCTATTAAGCCAATCTAATCCAAATCTTGAAACATAAATTGAGTCCCTTGAAGGTAAGGACTTTAGAAAGCTGTCATGGTTTGTGATTTATTTTGTAAACAGTGGTATACTTAGTTGTATAGGGTACCTAGAGAAATGAAATGACCATAGTTTTTGAATAGGTTACTAATTTGGAGAGGTGAATTGTTATTTTCTGAAATTCTTACTTGCATACATGTGGTTAACTTTTGTTTTCATTATATATTCAGTGTATGCTGCTTTTTTATCATTCATATTGCCTTCTTTTTTTAAGAGCTCTAACTCTCTAATTGTATTTCTCCCCATGTGAATATCTGTGTCATTTTTCTCATTTGTATGTGACCCCCTTGCAAGATGATGGCTTCTATGAAGGTAATCAGTAATTGTTATCTCATAGCTTCTCTGATTAATAGGTTACTGATTTGGAAATGTTAGCTTCTTAACTGCTTTATCTATCTCTAATGGTCAAGCAGTTGGGTCTACTGATTATGTTCCAAAAACATGCTTCTTTGACACTGTTGTTGTGCAGGTATATATAATTACATCTCTTCTTTTAAAATTCCCGTGTTTACAAGCTGAGGGTGCTGCTAAAAGGTCTGAGGAGGCTGGGTTTGTTGATGTTGCCCATGTTCCTGAGCTTCCAATGCCGGAAATCTTGCATGGATTGCAAGTGCAACAAAACTTCACAAAGTTGTTAAGTGTATCTAGATATAGAAAGAATATATAAAGTGTATCAAGTTTTCATGTTTTTTCAACTTTCTTTCTTTCTAAGTTTCTTTCTTTTGTGGGCTTAGGATTCTGAGTTCCCATTTGTACTAATAAGGGATGATATATATCTTCGATTTTTAAGGGCATTATGACAAGTTGAGTGGAATTTTGAAATGGTGTATTGAAATTGAAACTTGGTGTAATTTTGAAATGGTGTAGAGCGATGAAATAAAATCAGTCTATGACAAGTTGAGTGGTTTATTGCAAAGATATGAAGATATAACACGGGAAAAAAAATACATTTTAGCATCCGAAGTATAAAACTTATTGGATAATCATCATATCGAATTTCATTTATATTTTTGAAACTGAAGTTCAGTTATTAGTTATTACTCTTGCAAAAAAGCTTGAAACGTTTCTTTTTTTGGAATCAAAGTGAGATACTAAGCTTGGAACATATCTAAGTAGACACTGCACAAGACTGGCAAGTAGATATCGTCTATAGCATAGACAAATCTAAAGCATCAAAGCTAGAGAATGACTGGAATGTAGTAGTTTAAAAGAGTAGATATCATCTATACTATAACATAGACAAATCTAAAGCATCCAACTGATCCAAGCTAGAGAATAATTGGAATGCAGTAGTTTAAAAGAGAATATAGAGAAGGACTGAATTAAAATTGATTATTGATTCTCGAAGTTAGCTCAAGTGGTAAGAGCTATGTGACATACGGGTTTGGGTGAAATGGGTGAAGGGTCTAGGGATCGAAAGAGGACTAATTTATTAACATTTCTAAGAACTAACAGAGGTCTATAAAAAAAGAGTTTAACTATTAAAATTGTCTTTAATGATATATTGTTGGTTTTTAGAATTTCAATAATTTACGGTTTCAAAAGAAAATTATGAATTTCAATAGTTTACATAGAAATTAAAATAGTGCAATTTAGTGATTATATTATCCATTCATTTCAGTTAAATTTGACCAAATTTTAAAAGTTTTTATTAGTAATTTAGCAGTTATAGAATTTTAATTAAAAAGAGAAATTAAATTAACTTTACCCCAATTTATGTCCGAATGTGAAATAATGGAATTATGACTTTGATTACCATATTAAAATCTGTCATGACGGTTACAACTATTATTATGACACCTTATAATAGAGGAGGTTATTTTTTTTTTGAGAGGAGGTTATTATTAGAGCCTCTCCAATGCAAGATTATTAGTTCTTATTTTTGAGTTAAGAACTAATAACTTTATTATTGGAGGTGCTGACATGAAGCTCTTAGTTCTTAAAAATAAGAACTCAGATCTTATATAAAGAGTTTTACTTTTTTAGTTCTTAGCTTAAAATATTAATTATTTCTCTCTCATCCAAATTACTTTATGAGTTTTGTTTTTTACTTTATAAAAATAAAAAAGTATAAATAATGTGGTTGGTTACTTTATTAAAAAATTTCATTTCCGATAGTGATTGTAACAATTTTCATAGTACTTTAAATGTAGTTTATAAAGAAGTCTTTCGCAATGCCATATGATGAAATTTTTTTACAGGAAATGTGGAACGATACATTCTCAGTTTTATTCTCAATGTAATTATTTCAATTGTAAAAAAATAAATAAAATAATTCAGCGTTTATTTTTGGCACATACAAGTTATTTCAACTCACTGTAATAAACTATTCAATAGATATAAAAAAACCCATCAATCGAGCATTTAGGAAAACAACAACAAAGATAACAATATGACAACTCAAAAAAATAAAAACAAACATTCATTACAAAATTAAACTTACAAATTTAAGATTTCTTATATATAAATTAAATATTGTTCCTTTTAATCTATAAAATATCCTTAAAAAAATCACAAAATGTAAAAAATTCGCATAAAAAAACAAAAGTAAATATCCCCGTGCATCGCACGGGTAAAAAGTACTAGTATATAATATCTAACAAGTGTAAGTTGCAGTGGTAAAAGTTGTTAAATTATATGTTGAGTCTTTGATCCTTAGGAGCCCAATTTTTAAAAATATATTTAACTTTCACCACACACGGGTTAAAATTGTGAGAATAATTTAATACACAAAAAAAAAAATTAAAACTAATAAAACTTATGTCAATGTCACCGACTTAAGTACCAAATTCTTTAAAAAAATCGTCATAGACTCATAGTATCAGAAAAAGGAGAAAAAGTAGGAGACTTACCCAACAAGTTTATAAAAAAAATAAAATACTAATATTTTAGTACTTTCTGAACACAATTGACAAAAGCTCACTCTAACTTTACTTTTTGGATTTGCACTTTGAAAACTTCATCTTTCTCACTTCTCACGCTCATAGTCATTGGCTCAAGACTTTGATTATGCTACTTTACTTAAGGAAATTCAGTTATTTCATTATGGTTAGCAACACTTTATGTGATTTAGATTTTAGTATATGATATCAATATATAAATTAAAATACTTATGTACTTAGACTAAATGACTTTTGATTCACTATGAAATACTTTTTTCCTGTTAACAAAATATTTCGAAATTTATATATTTAAATTTATTTGAGCTCCCCCAGTAATTTTGTTGAAGTTCCGCCACTGTATATATATATATATATATTACCAAGAAACTGCACTGGAAAATGAAGGGCGGTGGTATGTTTGAGTAAGATGAGCAATACAATAGAGCTCCAAAAAATCATATTACAATTTGGGTTCGCTTGCCCTAATTTCTAAACCACACACAAATTACTCAAAAGGAAATTAAGAAAATCCACACATGACACATCACCACCATAAAAACACACCAAAAAAAGGGTTCAAATCACAAGCATTGTGATAGATGTGTTATCACATTTCATTTAAATAATAATTTTATTTTTAAGCTAGGCTCAATTACTAACTCTTATTTTTCAACCATTTGTTGCCATAATCAAAGTTTTTGAGTGGAAGACCTTTGTTGCTCAAGGAGGAGGAGTTGAGAAGGTGGATTGTGGGTACAAGTTGTGGTAAGGAAAGGAAGAAGGGAATGAAATGAAAATAAAAAAGTGAGGTAAAACCTTACTAGGGGCTGAAAAGCCCTCACAAAATAGAGAATAAAATCCATGTAAAATGGGTACAGACTCCCATGGAGGAAGAGGAACCCCTTGGACTAGTATGTTTTTTTGCTAGTACGTCTGTTGTCTCTATTCTTTTTGCCAATTATATTCGGCCGAGTTATTTTTGTCATTGAGCTGTCTGTTATTTTAATGGACTATACATCAGTTAATTCATACACTTCATTCTCCGTAGCAGTGCCCTATGTTTGTCCAAGGTATAGGCTGTTTAACGGATTGAACAGTAAATGAGCTTTAATTTCAAGCTAAACGGTACCAAATATATTTTGTTTGGACATTCAAAACCTTGGTTAACATGGATTTTTTTGGACAAAAAAAATATATACATTGCCAGGGCCGGTCCTGACATTTTGGAGGCCCTGGGCAAATAATGAAAATGGACCCTTAATAATTTTTTTTAAGAAACATTATCTATTTAAATTATTTAGCAAAGTAGGGTAGTTTTTGGAGAAAAGGCAACGGACGTGTGCCCCAGTCAAAAAACCGTGGCCAAAAGTCTAAAAAGGCAACGGTTTCTAAGCTGTTGCATAAATACTTTAGGCCACACTTTAGGAAGCAACTCAAGACAAAGCTATAAGGTGCATTTTTTTCGGGTATGATCAGCAGAGGAAAAGGCAACGGTTTCTAAACTGTTGCGTAAACACTTTAGGCCACACTTTAGAAACCGTAGCATTTGAGAATTTTTTTTGAGGCCCCTTCTTTTTTGGAGGCCCTGGGCTGTGGGCCTGCTTGCACAGGCCCAGGGCCGGCCCTGTACATTGCATCATTTAAGATTGATCTCTAGACCTCCCCCACCCAACTCACATGTCTCATAGCTCTTACCACTAAAACTATCATTTGGGTACATACAAATAACATATCTTGTCCATCCAACGAGTGCCGATTGAGGTAGTAAAAAGTGATTGTTTGAACTCTTAGGTCGAGAGCTCAATTCTTAAGAGCCACTTCTTAAGAGACCGTTAGTAATCACCATACCCGAGTCGGAATTACAAGAGCAATTTAACAAAAAAAAAACTGTTCCCAATTTTTACCACATTATCACCTAGTAATTCTTTCATTTTATTTTTCATTTTCTTCCTATATCTCTCGGATCTTATAAGTGCCAATATCCTATATATAAAGTTTCTACCATTCCTTTTAGATCCTGGTGGTGGTTCCTTTCTAAGGTTCTAGTTTTGCGGGCACTTTATTCTCGATCATTAATTAATTAGTATAAAAAAGTTAAACAGAGAATCCACACCACCCATAGTACATTGTTAACTGGCTTATATTTCAGTGGATGTATTTGGATACCACTAGTATCCAGTATGTATTTAGCTTATAAAAAAAAATTAGTATCCAGTTTATATATAAAGTATAAATATGAGGAACTAGTTGAAAGACAATAAATTTAAAAAACTGAACCAATAACAATTAATTTAATATAGATTTAAATCTATATGAAGTAAATTAATTAGGCTAATACATTGGAAGCAGTTAAATTGTTTGAGTTCAATCCAAACTAGTTTGATTTTCCGATGTACCAAAAAAAAATCCAAACTAATTTGGTCGCAAATCAGCTCCAGGTGCGTGGCTGCCTTCAATGGCCGGTAACTTTGACACTTCAGTTAAACAGTCCCAAGGTTTTTGGATTTATTGCGTGAAATGATCATGGCCGGACAAGTTCTAGACTGCAGCAAATTCCCTCCCGGAGGTAACCTCTCCTTTGCTTCCTGAATCGTTGTGTGCTTTCGTGGGCTATTTGCTTAGCAAATGACTTTGGGTTTAGGAGTATCAGCTTTGATGAAGAACGATTATATTTGAAATATAAGAATCACATTTAGTGACTAGGAATAGTTAGTTGATAGTTTGTTAGAAGTGAAATAGTTAGTTAGGAAGTTGTGATATAAATAGCATACTCATTATTTTTTCATTATCTTTTTCAATAATGAATGAATATTGGAATCAATTTCCCTATTCTCCTTCCTGTTATGTTTGGGATCCCATTGAAGAAATCCATGTCATTTCTAACATGGTATCAGAGCTCCAATGGAGCTCACTGCCACTTTCGCCGCCTTCGTCGCCGATTTACAAGCGCTTCCTTCGACATGCTCGTCGTGGCTTCAAGCGCTGCCGCCGCAGTACCGCTGCGAGATTATCTTCCTTCATTTTCTCTGATTTGATCGCTGATTTTGGAGACATCTCCGCAGATTCATCTTCTCCTTCGTTGTTCTCTGATTCAGTCATGAGCTCTGATTCGTGTTCATCGTTCTCTGACTCGATGGTCATGGCTTCTGATTCTCTCATGGTGCTAGAATCATTCGTGAAGGTTGGAGATGAGGATTCTGTCTTGCATCCTCCAGTTCCTCTTTCCTCGGCGTGCTTTGATTCTGCCATGGATGAAACGATTACTGAGAAGATTCTTGATCATTTGCCTGATCATTTGCCTGTTTCTTTCTTTGCCGATCGAGAAATCAAGATTCCGGCGTGGAAACCGGCGATTGATCTGTTTGTTTTTTGGAACTTTCAGCAAGGGTTACTTCGTTTCTTCTTCGCTGTTGGATTCATCATCCAGTCCAGATTCATGTTCGTCTTCGGCGTCCTATTAATCGTCTTATTCGTGTTCGTCGTTGAGTAGTTTGGTGAGACGTTTGTCTCTGGTAGTTCATGATGCTATTACAACTTCCTAACTAACTATTTCACTTCTAACAAACTATCAACTAACTATTCCTAATCATTAAATGTGATTCTTATATTTCTAATAGATTACCTGATGCTCCATAAAGCACAGATGATGAAATTGGATAGTTGTTCCGTGCTAGAACATAGAGAGGGAAGGTAGTACCCAAAGTGTGAGGAAGGTGATGTGAATGCTTAGAGAGAGAAAATATAACTGAATTTCAATGCTATTATTTATCAAATGAGCTAAGAGTCCCTTACAAGTGGTATTCCCCTCCTATTTATAGGGCCAGAGTTGGGCTTTCGCGCCTTTAACCTATCTAAATGGGCCATTTGGGCCTCGGGGAGAGGGGCCCAAAGTTCTGATGCGTCCTGCGCCTAAGACTGGGTTTCCTGGGCGAGGGACCCTAGGGTCTCGCCCAGTCCACAAGTCCACAAGACACCGAGCTCGAAGCATGAGAGCTAAGTGTGTGTTTTAAACAGAAAAACCAAGGCGCGGGCCATAAAAACCTAATCAATGCTAAGACCTAAAATTTTAACAAAATGAAGAACAGTAGCCAACATGGCTTAGAGAATAAAGCATTTAAAATCCATATATTCCAGACTTTGCGCTGCGTCACCCCCTTCTCGGGCGAACGAAGTCCACAAGCAGTCTTGAGGCAATAGTTTCTTCGGCGCGCTCGCCCCATTAGAGCTACGCTCGCGCTCCGGTTCGCAACACTTTGACATGTGTCGAGCCTTCGCCACGCGCCACGCCCTGAAGTGACGCTAGGGTCAGCGAATCCACTAAATCCCAACTGCTATCTCTGAAACGTCCCTTCGAATCGTGATAAAGCCTGACAATTTGAATTCAAACCAATCAGCCTTAACCGTTGTAACTTTCCATTTACTGCTCTACCCTCATTTCTCAGAAACCGCTCCACGCTCCCTTGAGTAATCATTCTACCTTTGTCATGATGAGGCACGACTCCCCAACCGTTTCTGATATCAACTTTTGAATTGCTCTTTCTTCTCTCATTCACTGCTTCTGGAATTCTAACAATTTTCTGGTAACTTTGCGCCCTTTACCCTCTCGCTCTTAACCTTCTTTGTTAGCGAAAAATGACTTCCCAACGCCGCAGCAAAGGATCTTCTCGAGGTGCTATCGATCAGGGCGCAGAACAACCCCACTTCTTTTATGTTTATGAGTACTTCTTCCTTGATATGGGAATCAAACTGCCATTCTCCCCCTTCCTCTGTCAGGTTATGAGGGAGATCAACGTAGCCCCTTGCCAACTCCATCAGAACGCCTGGGCTTTCATTCGATGCTTCCAGATTCTCTGTAACACCGTCGGTCTCGAAGCAAAAACCTCCAATTTCTTCTATTTTTATGGCGTGGAGCCGAAATCCTTGAAGACCGAGGACCCTGGGTGGATCTCCCTGAAATCCCGTACGGGTCGGCAACGCCTTCTTCCTTACAAAAGCAACGTCAAGAAGGGGTCTGGGCGCCGATATTTTCGCATAATCGTGCATCCCACCTATCCCGAGGCTTTCACTCGCTGGGACGGGACCGCTCTGTTTCCCTTTTATTGGACCCAGAGCCCCCGCGACGTCCTTCCGCCGTCAGATGCATCACTAAGCGACGAAGACAAAGCCATCCTTGGCTTCTTCGCCGGGTTTCCTATCTTCGAATCATCACAGTTGCTTGAGGCTGCACATGAGAACTCCCTCCGCCCATTCCTAGAAGAAATGAACTTTACCGAGGCCGCATTGCAACGTGCTCTGGCTTCTGACTCACTCGAGTTCCCTCCTGTTTTCAACACCAAGGTAATTAAGAGGAAACGTGCTGTCGTCGACTCTGATGCTGAGGCCACCGTTCTTCCGTCGAAGAAGGTCAAAAGATCTTCTTCAGTTGACCCTGCTCTAGGTGCCACTGGGTTTGATGAGGCTACACCGGGTGTCGCCCCATTGCCCACAATTGACGATCTGGTTCCTAGATCCCATGATGACGCCGCTCCGCCTTCCCCCCCCGAAGAGGTCCCAGAAATCGAAAAAAGTTAACCCCGACCCAGAGGGAAAATCTAGGGTCGAGACTTCCTCGCCTCGGAAGTTGAAAAAGAAGAAAAAGAAGGGTAAGAAACCTCCAGCTGGCGAAGCATCTGCCCCACACCTGGCGGGCGAAGAGACCTCGAAGCCCTTGGGCGGTGCTGAGTCTTTACCTTGTCCAGAGGGAGTGAGTTTCCGCTGGTCAACAACCTCCTTAAGATTCTCCCCAAACAATTCCTTCCTATGACCCAACTGGAGTATCTTTCGCCCGACTGGTTAACCCTCAGGACGAAGGTTCAAACCCCCAAGCGTTGCCAGTCTTTTGCCCCCCAGTCTTGAAATCAACCATGCTACTACTGGCGATCAAACAGGATCTTCACCAAGCCTTGCCTTCCACCATCGACTTCATGTTGTCCAACGCCTTTCTTGGCAATATGAGAGCAGCTGAGATTCCTGACCTTGACACCGCAACGCAGAAAGCCCTCAACCACCTCTTGCGAGCGGGGTGTCTCTTCGCCCAACTATCCCAAGACTCAGCTTCTTCCGCAGAAGTGGAGAAACTTCAACAAGAGGCTGAAGGTTACCGCGCGGCCACGCAGGAGGCTCACAATGAATGTGACAAGTTGCTGACCCAGGTGGTAGCTCAAACGAGGAAACTGACCAACGTAGGCGTTGATATGAACTACCACGAGGAGGACCTGGCTGCTTGCAAGGAAAGGACGGATGATTTGGAGGTGGATTGGTATGAACTTCAGCAAGAGGTGAAGGCAAAAACGGAGACAATCAACGCCGGCAGGGCCGCTTGCATCGTCCAAGGCAAAGAGATCGCATTCCTTCAAAGCGAGTTGGGTGCGACGAACGAGGCCCTGGCTGATGTGAGGTCACAACTTGAGGTAGAAAACCAGGTCCTCGTGAATATGGACTCCAAAATCAAAACCTCTCAAGCCCGGTTGGTGGCTGACGTTGCTGCTGAGGTTGTGGAAGAACGTGGCCGCGACTTCTTTCTCGCCAAGGCTCAGGTTCAACATCTCTACCCAGGAATTAACCTTGATGGAATGGGAGCTTTCAAGACGATCACCTCGCATGGGCTCGTTGGCCTTGACGATCCTCCGGGTTTCACTGCCGAGCGTTTCGCCGCTGCTGAAATTGAGAGGGAAAAATTGTCAATGTAAAAAAAGCTATGTTGCTTTTTTTTTTTGACTCTCTTTATCATCCTTTGTAATCAATTATTGTTATTATATTTTTCTTTAGTTTGAATTCGTCTCGCGTTCGCCCTTCGCCATTTAGGCAACTCTTTAGGAATTTTCGCCTTGCGTTCGCCTGTCGCCATTTAGGCAATTTTTTACGAATTTTCGCCTTGCGCTCGTGTAGCGATTTTGAAGGTGTGCCGAAGAAACTAGGACGTTTGCTCATTTTGAGGCTTTTATTCACACCGAAATTTCCCGTAAGAGCAGGTGTGGCCTTGGCGGTTTCATCCCGCCAAGAAACCGCCAAGGGCTTACACTGCTGGGGGCCCAATGGCCATAAGGGTTTACCCAGACTTATGTCTAGTTTATTTTCTCGCCCATATTTCGGGGAGGCCTCGTATTCCTAGATTTCGGGGAGACTAAGGGGATAAGGGACCCACCCCATTTTGGGGATGAGTCCCTTTCCCGCACACATCGCCAACGAGAGGTCAGCGTTTCGCGCCGGACTTTCCCGGAGCAATCCCCAGACATCAAGGTCGTGTTGGGATTTCCACCTTCGGGGAATTTTTTCCACCGAGCAAACGTGACGTGTTAATTGAGTTGCAATCTGGGTAGCATCGGTTCGCGCCGGACTTTCCCGGAGCAATCCCCAGACATCAAGGTCGTGTTGGGATTGCCACCTTCGGGGAATTTTTTCCACCGGGCGAACGTATCTTTGTAATTTGAGTTAGGAGTATTGCTTGTGAATATCCTTTTGCATTTCATTAGAATAAGAGCTTTCTTTCTACATTGAGGGATGCCTCGTTAAAAAACTCCCGTTGCGGAGAAAAATAGTGCATCTTTATTTTTGATCCTACTTGTTTTGATCTGATCCTTCCGCTGCGCTCTCGTCCTTGTCAGCAAACTTCCAGGTCAGAGTATCGTGCCCAGAGCCTCGTCCTTTGTTCCTGACGTGCTCGCCACCCATTCCATGCCGTCGCGGATTTGGCGTTCCTGCCTGCGGGTTGCCAATTCGCTCTTTTGCACGCTCCTCTTATCTTTCCTGCCCTTGAAGAGCTCTCCTCTCGCCGATTTCCGCTGCCTTGCCTTGGCCTTACCCTTATCCCTGATGTGGTAGGCCTGGCCTCTTCGTCCTGCCTTTTGCTTATTCCAATTCTGTCCAAATGGCTCTGTTCTTTCCTCCTTGCCTTCTTGGCGTTGGAGAATTCTTAAGTTTGCTCCTGGGCTCACCATGGCTACTGTTCTTTCCATCTTGCCTTCTTGGTGTTGGAGAATTCTTAAGTTTTCTCCTGGGCTCACCACCCCTTTTACCTTTCGCACGCTCGATTCCTTGCTCATCAGAGCTGGTGTCCTGAACTGCGGAAGTTCCCAAAATTCCATATCTTTAGGGCTCCAGCTGAAGAGGTCAAAATTTTCCTCTACCAACTTTTCCAAACGCCGATCCTGTTCAGACGTGAGCCTGGGCTCAATTGCCAACACTCCTCTACTGAATTTGTACCTTTCTAGATCGTCAACTATTCCCGCCCAGCGCTCCTCTGCCATAATGTCTGTGAACAGTCCCCTTCTTCGTGTTCCCTCAACCTCTTTTACCTTCCTTTGATTCTTCCGTTGTTTCTTTACCTTTTCACCGGCAGTCTCTTCCATCCCGCGCTCCTGTTTACCCCTCTTGTTCTGGTTTCCGTCCTGAATCTCAATTTCATGACACAGATGTCCCTCGCCAGCTCCTTTTTTGTCGTACATGCTGAGGCAGTTGTTGTAACATTCTTTGGCTCGCCTTTGGCTGACTACAATCTTTCCCACTCGTCCGCACATCAGCGGATACTTGACCGCCAGATGGGCCGTGGAGATTACCACACAAAGACGGTTAAGTGTATTCCTTCCTATAATGACGTTGTATGAAGCTACGACCTGCATCACGAGGTATCTCACACGAAGGAGCTTGGCATTCTCATCGATCCCAAAGATTGTGTCCAAATCTATATATCCTCGCTCCCAAACTTGCTCGCCTGAAAACCCCACCAGAGTTCCTGTATAAGGCATTAAATCTTTATCCGTTAATCCCAGCTGATCGAATGCATCTCCATATATGATATCAGCAGAGCTGCCTTGGTCCAGAAGGACTCGGTGGACATTGAAACTGTTGATCCTGATCATGACGACTATAGGGTCATCCTTGTGCGTTTTAACCCCCTCAAAGTCTGCAGTTAAAATTACTATGTCGGGATGCTGGAACCCAATGTAAGATCAAGATTTGGTCATGTGGTACAACTCTATGTTTTGATGATAACAAGTATTTATTTGTGGATGAACAACTATGATACTCTAATGTTTGTCTTGAGTGTTTTGACAAACAGGTTCTGATTCTGACACCAGAAGATATATTCGTCAGAAGATCAGAAGATCTGAAGATCAGAGGATCTGAGGATCAGAGGATCAGAAGATCAGAGGATCAGAAGATCTGAGGATCAGAAGATCTGAAGACCAGAAGCTCTGAGGGACCAGAGGCTCTGAAGGTTCAGAAGCTCTGAAGGTCCAGAAGCAGAAGTTACGAAGGTCAGAGGATCCAAGCTTCCCTCTGACTCTGATCACCAAGCTTCACAAGTTCCAACACGAAGCATAACTCTGATCAGAAGTCAATGGTTAAAGGCAAATGTCTCTATCGAGAAGTACAAGAGCAGTGTACTATTCTGAAATGCCTACCTACCAAAGTTCAGCCACTGCAGGTTCTGGAAGTTCCAGAAATGCCCTCCAACGGTCATATTCTCTCAACAGAAATATCCTTTGCACCTTGGACTATAAAAGGCTGAAGAAAAGAAGAAAGACTAGAGAGTAAGAGAAACCCAGAGCTGCAATACAAGAAAAGATTCAAGCCTCTACTTTCTTCTTCTATTCTTATTTAGTTTACACTCAGCTTATTTAGAAGCAAACCTTTGTAAACACCAACCTCAAACAGTTGTTTGATTTTCCTTAAGGGACCGGGTAGGTCAGTATCCTTAAGAAGACTAAGAGAGTGAATCTTAGTGGTGATTCCTTTAGGAGATCAAGGTTGATCGGATCCTAGAGAAGACTAAGAGAGTGAATCTTAGTGAGAGCTAAGTCAGTGTATTGTTAGTCACTTGTAGGTTTCAAGTGCAGTTGTAACAATTATCTGATTAGTGGATTGCCTTCATTCTAAGAAGGAAGAAATCACCTTAACGGGTGGACTGGATTAGCTTGAGGGATTTATCAAGTGAACCAGGATAAAATACTTGTGTGCTTTTCTATCTCTTATCTTTAGCACTTAAGTTCTCGAAAGATTTGTCAAAATCTTTAAGGTGGTAGTTTTGTACTGAAAACGTTATTCAAACCCCCCCTTTCTACCGTTTTTCACACCTTCAATTGGTATCAGAGCGCAAGTTCTGATTACCACACTTAACAGTGTTCAGTAGATCCGGGCCAGTGTGAAAAACTCATGGATTCCACCACTACTACAAGCAAATATCAATACAGTGCAAGACCACCTATCTTTGATGGTCAGAGATTTGATTTCTGGAAAGACAGAATCAAAAGCTTCTTTCTTGGCTTTGATCCTGATCTTTGGGATTTTGTTGTTGATGGCTACACCCCTCCTGTCGATGAACATGGTGTAAAGATCCCAAGGAAGAAGATGAGTGAAGATCAAAAGAAGGAATTCAGAGATCATCACAGATCAAGATCTATTCTGCAAAGTGCCATTTCATATGAAGAATATGAGAAAATTACTGATCGTGATTCCGCCAAGGGCATCTTTGAATCCTTGCAGATGTCTCATGAAGGAAACAAGAAAGTGAAAGAGACAAAAGCGTTGTCTCTAATCAAGCAGTATGAATCCTTCCAAATGGAACCTGACGAATCCATTGAGGATATGTTTTCCAGATTTCAGTTGCTCGTAGCTGGAATAAGACCCCTCAGCAACAGCTACACCACTGCGGATCATGTCATGAGGATCCTTAGAGGTCTTCCTGAAAGCTGGATGCCTTTGATAACTTCCTTGGAGCTAACTAGAGATGTTGAGCAGATGAGTTTGGAAGAACTCATAAGCATACTGAAGTGTCATGAATTAAAGCGTGCTGAACATCAAGATCACAAGAAGAAGTCTATTGCCTTGAAATCCAAATCTGAAAAGGCTAAGACTCTCCAAGCTGGAACAGAAGAATCCGAAGAAGCATCAGAAGATTCTGATGAAGATGAGCTGACTCTGATATCCAGAAAGTTCAACTGCATCTGGAAGCACAGGCAGAGCAAATACAAAGGTTCATCAAAGGACGAAAAGTCAAAGAAGCATTTCAAACCAAAGAAAAGTCTGATGGTGACTTTTGATGAATCAGAATCAGAGGATGTTGACTCTGATGGTAAAGTCCAAGGACTCGTGGCTATTGTCAAAGACAAAGGAGCAGAGTCAAAGGAAGCTGTTGACTCTGACTCAGAATCAGAAGGAGATCCAGACTCTGACGATGAAAATGAGGTATTTGATTCTTTCTCAACTTCTGAACTTAAAGATGCTTTGTCTGAAATTATGGATAAATATAACTCTCTCTTGACTAAGCATAAAAGGTTGAAAAAGAATTTCTCTGCTGCCTCTGAAACTTCTTCTGAACATGAGAAAATCATATCTGATTTGAAAAATGATAACCATGCTTTAGTTAATTCTAACTCTGTGCTTAAGAATCAAATTGCTAAGTTAGAAGAAGTTATTGCCTGCGATGCCTCTGATAGTAAGCATGAATCTAAGTATGAAAAATCTTTTCAAAGATTCCTGGCTAAAAGCGTAGATAGAAGCTTGATGGCTTCATTGATCTATGGCGTGAGCAGAAATGGAATGCGTGGCATTGGGTATTCTAAACCAATTAGAAATGAGCCCTCTGTGCCTAAAGCTAAATCTTTGTATGCATGCTTTGTTCCCTCTGGTACCATATTGCCTGACCCTGTACCTGCTGAAGCTGCTAAACCTCCTCTTATAAAGGGATCCTTCTTCATGTCTAAATATCATGCAAAAATTCCTGTATATTATCCTGCTGAAAGACCCAAAGTTGTCAGAACTTCTGGGCTAACTAACAAGAAAGGACCCAGAAAGTGGGTACCTAGGGATAAGATTATATATGTTGCAGATATCTTCAATAGGTCCATCGAAACTCCAACCATGGAACTTGGACAGTGGATGCAAGCAACACATGACGGGAGAAAGACATATGTCCCAAGATCCAAAACTTGAACCTGAAGGTGAAGTTAATCTTGGAGGCATCAGTAGAGTAAGATTTGGTCAAGTCAAAGCTAGCTGAAAAAGCTTGCAGAGATGAGCATGACTGTTTCAGAAAGAAACAAAGACTCAGAACTTGACGAACCAGAAGCAACAACATCAGAAGATGCTACTACAACTTCTGACTTGCGTCATCAGAAGAAGAGTTGGTTCCTAGCTTCTCATTCTGAAGTATCTGAAGATGAAATTTTGTCCAGAACGGAGATGTCACCAGAACCACACTTCTGCTCTCATCAGAAGATACACTAATCAACAGCCAAGTATCCCTTGGTGTTCCTTCTGAGGGGGAGTATTTCGTCTTATGCTCTTACTATTTTTTCCCACCTTCATTCTTTTTGCTTATGACAAAAAGGGGGAGAACTTATAGTATCTTGACAACTCCTATATTATTTAGCTCAGAATCTAGATATTACTAACGTTGATATTAAGTACTAGATTCAGGGGGAGCTTAGCTCAGAATCAAGCACGAGTCTTGGATTCAGAAGGAGCAAGATAAACTATACACATCAGGATAAGTTTTAACTCTGATATCTTATACTCTGAGTGTATTCAGTTTATTCGTTTAGAGTTGTTCATCAAAATACATGGTTTTGTCATCATCAAAAAGGGGGAGATTGTAAGATCAAGATTTGGTCATGTGGTACAACTCTATGTTTTGATGATAACAAAACCATGTATTTTGATGAACAACTCTAAACGAATAAACTGAATACACTCAGAGTATAAGATATCAGAGTTAAAACTTATCCTGATGTGTATAGTTTATCTTGCTCCTTCTGAATCCAAGACTCGTGCTTGATTCTGAGCTAAGCTCCCCCTGAATCTAGTACTTAATATCAACGTTAGTAATATCTAGATTCTGAGCTAAATAATATAGGAGTTGTCAAGATACTATAAGTTCTCCCCCTTTTTGTCATAAGCAAAAAGAATGAAGGTGGGAAAAAATAGTAAGAGCATAAGACGAAATACTCCCCCTCAGAAGGAACACCAAGGGATACTTGGCTGTTGATTAGTGTATCTTCTGATTCTGAACTCAGAGGGAAGAACATGGCCTTCAGAGTTTCTTGCTTCTGGACTTCAGAGTTTCCACTATTCAGCTTCTGGATCTTCAGAGTCTTCTACACCATCAGAACATCTGAACCTTCAGTGTTTCTTGGTTGTCAGAACTTCTGGATCATCAGAGCTTCTAGCGACTGAGTCCTCATCAGAGTTTGTATAGCTTCAGATCTTCTGAAGCTTTTCCACTGTTCATACTGAACATGGTGAATGCGAAAGCGTTGCTTGGGTTACCCTTTATACACAGTGCTTCTGATTTGTGTGAAATTGAGTCAGGGTCAGAGCCTGTAAATAGCACACTCAGAAAAACACGTTAGAGTACCACAATTGTTCATATCAAAAGGTTAACTTGTAATCATCAAAACATAGAGTTGTACTACTAGATCAAAACTTGATCTTACAATCTCCCCCTTTTTGATGATGACAAAACTGAGATTTTTGATGAACAATTCTTAAACATTAAACTGAATTCACTCAGAGTTTAGAAATATAGAATAATACTTATCCTGATGTGAATAGTTTATCTTGCTCATTCTGAATTCAAGTCACTGCTTGATTCTGAGCTTAGCTCCCCCTGAATCTAATACTTGATGAAAACGTTAGTAAAGTCTAGATTCTGAGCTAAATCATATAAGAGTTCAGAGTGAAAAGCTTATGACATAGATGAAAACGAATAATCAGAGCGCATAAGTGATCAGAGTCATGGACAAGGTATCAGAGTCTTGGGTATCAGAGTCAACTTAGAATCACTTCAGAAGAAGTGAAATGTATTCCTTGTATTTGCCCAGTGACACATCTATGGTCATGAAGGTGGAACTCTTAAAATCTCCAAAAGAAAAATAAGTCACACTAACACATCTTACACATCAAAAACTGGGTTTACTCCCCCTTTTTGTCATAAGCAAAAAGCTTGGGGTGTGAAAAACTTAGCTTGAAGTACAAGGTACTCCCCCTTAGAGAAGGTCTAAGTTTAAAGAAAATGAAGACGATGTAAGAATCAGAGTGAGGCGATAATAAATAGAAGAGTTAATGCAAGGGATGAACGTTTACCACCGGTCAAGTGAGTAAATAGAAGGGTCAGTTACCAAGAACTTAACCTCGAGAAACTGTAAGAGCATTAACTTTCAGAGAGAAAGTGAAGCCTATAAAAACGTTGGAGAGAAAGGTAAGCTTCACATCTCGAATAATATTCAAAAAAAAATGGCATCATACAGAATGGCATTAGAAGAGCTCAGAAGGAAGGCGTTTGAGGAAGATATGTTCCTCAATATTAGGCATCCCGATGATACAAAGACCATACAAGAGCTGACGAAGACACTGCTTGAAGAAGATCTTGGTCCAGAGATGGAGAAAGATCTGAAGGAGTTCCTCTGCTTCGTGGAAGAGATTCAGAGGCTTTGCCAGCGGGAGCTGAATCTGCTGGAAGAGAAAGAAACTGTGGAAAAGAGACTCAAGACGACAGAAGATAGTCGAGAAAAAGATGATCTGAGCATCAAACTCGGCAACATAGAGTATGCATTGGATCGTCTGGAGAAGGAAAGAGTGGAGCAGCGCCAAGAATGCAGAAGAATGAGGAAGGATCCTCCATTTTAGATATAGGGAATAATGTATGATGGAAAGAATTATGATGTAAACATAGAACAATGATGAATAAAACAGGTTTTGCAAACATATGTGACACAAATATATATAGATATATGCATATAGAATCACAAATGAACAAATTAAAGTAAGTAAATAAACAGAGTTTAAATAAAACAACGTTAAATAAAAAGGAAAAGGAAGAAAAAGAAGAGATCCTAAAAACTAAGGTTTTTCAGTACGGCGCAGAAGTTCCATCATCATGTGCTTCATCTCAATCAGCATGGATTCATGAGTGTCAAGGCGTTGTTCCATGATGTCGAGTCTGGATGAGCTTGTCGGAGTAGAGCTGGAAGGAACGTTCTGAGCAGCTTGAGGTTCTGGAATGGAAGCAGAAGCAGCAGGAGTAAACATAACTGGTGCAAGTCGCTCTGCCTCAGCCTCAGCTTCAAGACGTTCTGCCTCAAGTCTGGCTTGTTCAGCCTGAGCTGCTGCTTGACGGGTATTTATTTGTGGATGAACAACTATGATACTCTAATGTTTGTCTTGAGTGTTTTGACAAACAGGTTCTGATTCTGACACCAGAAGATATATTCGTCAGAAGATCAGAAGATCTGAAGATCAGAGGATCTGAGGATCAGAGGATCAGAAGATCTGAGGATCAGAAGATCTGAAGACCAGAAGCTCTGAGGGACCAGAGGCTCTGAAGGTTCAGAAGCTCTGAAGGTCCAGAAGCAGAAGTTACGAAGGTCAGAGGATCCAAGCTTCCCTCTGACTCTGATCACCAAGCTTCACAAGTTCCAACACGAAGCATAACTCTGATCAGAAGTCAATGGTTAAAGGCAAATGTCTCTATCGAGAAGTACAAGAGCAGTGTACTATTCTGAAATGCCTACCTACCAAAGTTCAGCCACTGCAGGTTCTGGAAGTTCCAGAAATGCCCTCCAACGGTCATATTCTCTCAACAGAAATATCCTTTGCACCTTGGACTATAAAAGGCTGAAGAAAAGAAGAAAGACTAGAGAGTAAGAGAAACCCAGAGCTGCAATACAAGAAAAGATTCAAGCCTCTACTTTCTTCTTCTATTCTTATTTAGTTTACACTCAGCTTATTTAGAAGCAAACCTTTGTAAACACCAACCTCAAACAGTTGTTTGATTTTCCTTAAGGGACCGGGTAGGTCAGTATCCTTAAGAAGACTAAGAGAGTGAATCTTAGTGGTGATTCCTTTAGGAGATCAAGGTTGATCGGATCCTAGAGAAGACTAAGAGAGTGAATCTTAGTGAGAGCTAAGTCAGTGTATTGTTAGTCACTTGTAGGTTTCAAGTGCAGTTGTAACAATTATCTGATTAGTGGATTGCCTTCATTCTAAGAAGGAAGAAATCACCTTAACGGGTGGACTGGATTAGCTTGAGGGATTTATCAAGTGAACCAGGATAAAATACTTGTGTGCTTTTCTATCTCTTATCTTTAGCACTTAAGTTCTCGAAAGATTTGTCAAAATCTTTAAGGTGGTAGTTTTGTACTGAAAACGTTATTCAAACCCCCCCTTTCTACCGTTTTTCACACCTTCACCCAAAAGGAGTCTCGTATTGTTGCATTGACGTCACCGTCCTAGCGTGTCTTCTCCTTGCTGAGGCTGTTACACCACCCCCGCCGAAACCACCTGCAATTGTATTTATCGTGCCAACCGGTGGTTCAAGATCCTTATTAAAGGTTTCCTCTGCTCCTTTCTTCCGTGCGGCCAACGTCTCCTTTTTGTCAGTATTCGGCGTGTGGCGACGATCTTCCCGCCGGCGTTCGTCTTGCTGGCGAGACCCCCTGTACCTGTTCCCCTGCTGTCGTTCTCCGTTCCAGCGATCGCCGCGTTCATTCAGCTGCGACCACCCCGCTCGGATGAGTCTCTCGATCTCATTCTTCAGAGTAAAGCAATCCCCCGTGTCATGTCCTGCTGAGTGGTGATATTCACACCACTTAGTCTTGTCTGTCGTTGTCCGTGGCGGGTCAGCCCCTCTTTCGCCCTCTTCAACTGCGTGCGTCGCCTTAACTTCACGCAGCAGCTCTGTCAGGTGGGCGTTCAAGCTTTTCCTCGCCTCCTCTCGGCAACGGGGGTCAGCCTGATGCCAGGGTCGGTGCCGCTCAAAATTTTCCTTTTTGGGATACAAAGATTCCCTCGGTGCCCTTTCCCCTGTTCGAACCTTCCTGTCCCGTCTTCTGTTTCCCTCTACTTTCTCCTTGCTCGACTTATCTTCTGGTGACACATCCCTCTGGTTGCCATCCTTCTCTACCTTCGCGCGTCTCCGCTTAAAAGCGTCATCATCTTCGTCAAGTATGTATGTGTTCGCCCGGGCTCGCACCTCCGCCATTGACTTGGCTGGCGTTCGGCTCAATTTACTATTTAGCTTCCCTGGCTGCAATCCGTTTTTAAAGGCGCGAGCACAGGCATTTGACTCGGATTCCTCTATCTTTACTGATGCAGCGCTGAACCACTTCACGTACTGTTTCAAAGTCTCGCCCTCGGATTGACGCACTTTGTACAAATCTTCAATCGTCACCTGCTTAGTTTTGCTCGCCGAGAACTGGACAAGGAATTTGGATGAGAAGTCACAAAAGTTCGTGATGGATCCTCGTGGTAGAGTCGGGAACCACGCCATTGCTGTGCCTCTGAATGTGGCTGGAAACATCCTACACTTGACCGCATCAGAAGCGGCGTTGATCACCATCTTTGTGTTAAAATACAGCAGGTGCTCCTTAGGATCAGCTTTTCCACTGTAGGTCTCTAGCACTATATTCTTCATATTTTCTGGAACGACAACTTCCCTTACCGCAACTAAAAACGGTTCGAACTCAGCCACAGCCTCTGCTTTGCGCTCTCCCTCATCTTGCTGCTCAAAACGATAATACTCTAGCTGCTCTTGAAGATACTCGTTTCGTTGTCGTATATCGTCAATACTACTAATAATACGTCTCCAATCTTGGCTGGAGATCGGTGCCTAAGGTGCCTGAGTCTCTCCTCCTGACGCTGTGGGTGACCTTTGCCGCTCTGGCGAGGACGGCGGTGAGGGCAACGGAGGCGTCGGAGAAGGAGGAGGTGGAGGCGGAGCAGGATGAGTCACATGATCCGTCTCCTCACGCGGCGGCAAAACATGCCGATGTCCAGGATCTTCATCATGTCGTCTGCGACGTGTTTCCATTGGAATTGGAGAATTTCTTCGGAAAAACTCGGAAACGGAAGAAACTGTACGGAAAATCAAGGAATCCTCTTCTGGATCTCAATCTACCAAAAACTCGAGAACAATTTTTTAGAAGAACAAGCTTCACTCCACTGAATCGTGATCCACGTAGTCCGGGAATAGAAATCTACCGATCCCCACAGACGGCGCCAAATGTTCCGTGCTAGAACATAGAGAGGGAAGGTAGTACCCAAAGTGTGAGGAAGGTGATGTAAATGCTTAGAGAGAGAAAATATAACTAAATTTCAATGCTATTATTTCTCAAATGAGCTAAGAGTCCCTTAGAATTGGTATTCCCCTCCTATTTATAGGGCTAGAGTTGGGCTTTCGCGCCTTTAACCTATCCAAATGGGCCAGTTGGGCCTTGGGGAGAGAGACCCAAAGTCCTGATGCATCCTGCGCCTAAAGCTGGGTTTCTTGGGCGAGGGACCCTAGCGTCTCGCCCAGTCCAATAGTCTTTCCTATTTATCTTCTACTGTTTAGAATTGCTTATGTTTGGCTTCTAATTTTTTCTTTTGTGTTTACGTTCATATTAAAAAACAATGTAATAGCGTTGTCACTGATTTTCGAGCAACGAAATATTTTACTCCATCCGTTCTTTATTATAAGACCATTTTTGAGTGTTTTTCTTATTACTAAATATAAGTTCATTTACAATATTAATGGAGTATTAATTATTTTTTTTCAAAACTATACTCATATTTAATATGAAAGAGACAATGAGATTTGGAAATAATAACTTGAAGAGGGAAATTTATAAGAAATTAAATAAGGGTAATCTGAGAGAGTGAATAAATTCTTTTACAAATTTATTATTTGTAACTACTTTTCTTAATGTTAGATAATTACATAAAATGATGTGGAAGTGTAGAATAAAGGAATATCCTGTTAATCCACTTTTGTCATGATGTGTCATCCTTTGATTCAGTTCAAAGAAAATTCTCTTAAATGTTAAAAAAAGTTAAATTGTTTTAGTTTGAATTTGAATTATTAGTTTCATCCCTAGTACCGTGTACTCTTTGACTTGTTTTCAGTACTAATAGCTCTAAATCACGAAAACTAAATGCGGAATTAACCAAAAATGGTTTCTATTATTTATGATCAATTAACTACATATAACCTTATGGTTTGTTTGGTATTGGGAGGGAAAGAAAGGAAAAGAAAAGAAAGAAAAAGGAAAGAAAGAGAAGGAAAAGTAAGATGAGTTTTAGGTTGTTTGATTTTATAAAAAGTGGAAGAAAAAGTGAGAGGAAAGAAAGACGTATGCTTTTAAAATGACTCTTTTAATTAAAATTTAATTTTTAAAATTAATATAGAACTTATTGAAAAATTTAATTATTTTGACGTAACATAATTATGTTTAATATTCATGTCCATCATTGTTTTTAATTTCTACAATATTATGGAATTATTTACTGTTTTATGAGAGATGAGAGATATAATAATGAGGATAAAATTGCCATTGTGATGAGGTTGTTCTCTTTCCACCGTTTTCTACTATCATTAAATAAAGAGTATAATTGGTAAAACATGATTAATGTTTTTTTGAAATTGTTAAAGTGACAAATAAATAAAAACAAGATAGTTATATAAGAACTGAGGAAATATATACTCCATCCGTTTCAAAATGTAAGTTGTTTTAGAATTTGTACTATATTCTAAAATATAAGTTGTTTTGCAAACCAATGCATTTTTTTTCTTTTTTCTTCATATACCCTCATTTAATATTATATATTTTAATTACCACCTCTAATTTTCACCTATCACAACTCTCACTATCCACTTAACCAATAATAATATTTCTCTCTCCTTAATATAATACAACTTTAAATAGAGGTATTTCAATAAAAATATTTATTAATTAATGAGTTTTTAAACAATGTGCACGACATAAAATAACCTATATTTTAAAATGGAGGAAGTATTATTTTTAATTTCATTACTTATGAATTATGATTGGATGGTCTTGGATTTGGACCGCGATTGTTACAAAAAAGTCTTGTGAATCATTTTCGAACAAGATTTGGATATGTCTAATTAAGTCAGCGCTAGTGTCAAAATCATTCATTAAGCGCTTGTTTGACTGATTCTATAATTAAATGCACGGATAAGCTATGGACATAGGCCACATCCAAGATTTTCAGCCCAAAAATTATCACTATCCTTCCTAAAGTCATTATTTAAGCTCGCTAAATGCTTATCTTATCACAAAAACTTATGAAAGGATGGGAATACATTGGGCACGTTGGATTTGACTTTATTAAAATCTGAGTCTGACACTTCTCTTAACGAGTCTGACACTAGGAAAAATAATCTAAGTCCAACACGTAATTTAAATATGGGTCCTTTATAGATTCTGACCTGAAAAATAATTTCGTAATAATGTATTTAAAATAGGGTTAAGAGTCATATTAGTCTCTGTGTTTGTAAAAAGTGTTTGATTTTGGTCCCTTAGCCATAAAATGACGATTAGTGGCAGTTTTTTTTTATAGTTAGTGGCGGTTTATAATACAGTTAGTGGCAGTTTTTTAACTGAGGGACCAAAATCAAACGTGTTTACAAACACAGGGACTAATATGATCCTTGACCCTTTAAAATATGATAATATGAAATTAAAATATGAAGTCATAATTACTAACCTTAATTATGAGTGCTGCAACTAACGAAGTTTCAAGTCTATATACGTATTACGTAGCATATAGGAAAATGTTGCTATAAAGGCATATAATGCATGAAAGGTTCACAATCAATGAGTGTGTCGTACTCAAGTTAGCAAAATTCGTTAATAAAACATTTGACATTTTCTTGTTACAACATTAGCTTTGTTAGTATTATGTGTTACAAAAGAGATTGTCATTTAAGATAAGATTGTGTTACAAAAGTAAGATAATAATTATTAATATAATGTTATTAAAATACATTTATTTAGCTTTGTTAGTATTATGTGTAACTATTA
This sequence comes from Lotus japonicus, assembly GCF_012489685.1. NCBI lineage: Eukaryota > Viridiplantae > Streptophyta > Magnoliopsida > Fabales > Fabaceae > Lotus > Lotus japonicus. Next base: position 55,701,618 of record NC_080043.1, on the reverse strand, counting down.
AATTCTATGGTTAAATCTGAAAACCGTCTCTAAATTTTAAGCGAGATTTGATTTTCGTCCCTCGCCGGAAAATCTTCCTAAAAACACCCTCAGACTACCTTTTTAGTATGGAAACCGTCCTTGCCGCCGATTTACCTCCGACCGCCTTGCCCAATTGACAGTTTTATGTCTATGTTGACATGCCACGTAATTTCATTAAATGACGTGTTATTTAAAAAAAAATTAAAACTAAAATTTTTAATTTGTAATTAAGCCCCCAAAATTTAAACTAATTAACCCTAAAATCTAAGCTTTCCTCGTTCCTCAGATAAAACACCGAACTATTAATAATAACTAATGGAATTAATTAAGAAATTACAATTGACATATATATAAAATTACAATTAAGAATTAATTTCATTAAGTGTTCATCTTCAACATCATTGTAACACCCCGATTTCCAAGTGTCACTTTAGTAACCAAAAATAAACTCTACGCGGAAAACAGGTAATTTTTTTTCGTTTGATTCCTTTTAAATAAAGCAATAGAAAGTAAATACATATCCCAACCACTAAACTAACCAATATACATCAAATATAAACATGTACAGCCTCAGCTGCACTCCCACGTCACGCGCACTCGCAGTGACTCCAAAGTAGTGTGCCCGTCGGCAAATATATACAGACCCCGAAGTGTGAGTAAGAAAGTTTACAAGTACAACCCACTAGGAGAAAGTCGGCCTCAAAATGGCCTAAACAAAGACCCCTATGGTCCGACTGACTCACTGTGATCCCTCAGTAAGAGAACCACACAAAAGCCATGCGTCGGGAACCTACCCTGTCCCAAAAGCAAACGAATCAGAGCTATTACAGTAACAACCAACTCAAAAGACTCTAACCACCCATAACCCACACTACTATCATCGACCCTCCCTCGATCAGGCATGAAGTCCGGGTCCTCGTCGAAAGTTTTAGTAATAGTCTTTTCGCTCCGGGTCTTTCCCGCACAACGAATCATCACGAACCGGCTGACGGACGCCTGGCAGCAGGCCGACCGCCCAAGCACAAACATACAAACAAAGCCAAGGCTCTAGGGTCAACTTACAGAATACAATAGATATACAATCAACATGCGATAAAGGGGGTATATACATATGTTGTACATATATACATATAAGTTATGTATTGCCTACCCTAAGGTATATACATAGCATGTTCTCGAATCTCTTACACAGTTCAATCATCAATACCTAACGATGTTTATCAACATCAAATTATCATATCTCAACAACTATAGTTAGAGTGCATGATATGTCATGCAACGTCAATCATAATAAGATGTATTGTGTGCCGGTGCAAAATATGCTGACACAAACCCGAATAACGTCACTCTGCTTGGCGACGGGACAAATCAACAACGTCACTCTGCTTGGCGACGGAACAAATCAACAACGTCACTCTGCTTGGCGACGGAACAAATCAACGACGTCACTCTGCTTGGCGACGGGACAAACCAACGGTATTGCCACTTATAGGCTGGGCACCTCGAGACGGTCGTAACACTGGCCTCGTGTTTAACCATTTCTGCTCGGGCGTCGCGTATCACCTTTGGCTATAGTCAAGACGGTACAAACTCTACATGGTTTGACCATTTCTGCTTGCTATGCCGGACATCAACAGGCACGATACAACTCTACATGGATGATCGTTACCTCCTGTTGTGCCAGATATAGTCAGGACCGATTCAACTCTACACGGCTGATCGTTGCTTCCTGCTATACCGAAGTACTCCACTTGGCACTTCATCGCGTATATGCACGTGTGCAATATGATTATCAAAACCACGACTCGTCCTCACCACATAAGTGTTTAGCTCACACCCAAACTCAAAACAACTCAAGAGTTAGTGTCGGTCAATACAACACAACTCGGAGTTAGTGTCGGTCAATACAACACAACTCCCACAACAAAACCCACAAACCAAAACCCAGAGTCTGTGCCGGTCAATACAACACGACTCGAACAACACTACCAGGAGTACTAAAGTACTCGGTGACTTTCAATCATCACCATAGCTCACCTTAGTGGCTTTCCCAATTCCAATACTCTCCAAACCCACAACAAGGTCGACTTTTCCCCGTCTTTCGCAATTATTTCCTCCTTTAGTTCTCCTATGATTATTCGTTTGGTAAAAACGTTTCGAATTTTGTTAGTCAAGTTATGAGTTTACTTCTCAAAGTCTAAGTCTCCCAAAGTCTCTAGTTTTCGAAATTCTAATCATTCTAAGTTTTCCAAAAACCCTCCAAAAGAAGTTTCCCGGGGAAAGTCTAGTAAACCAACGAATACCAACAAATGGCTAAGTCTCAAACCCCTCGTTTGGACTTGCCTAGGGTTGTTCATCCAACCCGAAATATCAAAGATCACCAGATCAATGAATCTCAACTCCGAAGTCGCGTCAAAACGCACAAATCCAACAATAACACAATATCACAAGTTATGGAAAAACAACATAACAACAACTCATCATCATAATCAATATCAGATAAAGCATAAGTCGAATTTATCGACGTCTATCATGCATTCATAGCTAATATAGTAAGTTGCCCTAACCTCGAGCTGCTCCAGTCTCGCAAGCAAAGGCTCCTCCACTCAATTGCTTTGAAGTTCCTAAAGTTCCTTCAACTGAACCTCGGAGAAAACAAAGCAGAATCCAAACAAAATCGATTAGTTCGATCGCAATACAACACATTAACGATAGACAAAGCATTAAAGCTTCAGAATACGACCATCGGGTACGAAAAGACAAGTTTTCGAAAACGAAAAACTCCCCCCCTAAAGGAATAGCCCACGACCCTTAAGGAAAAAGAGCTTCGGCTCTTTTTCTTCGATCAAATCTGTTTACAAGGTAGTTTTAGGGTAAAACTAAGGCAAAGAAACTGTCAGAACAATTTTCGGACAATCGGGTCGAAATACGGCTATCCAGGGGCATTTTGGTCCAAAATAAAGGCTCAAAACTTCAAAGTTATCAGTTCTGAAAACAAATTTGACAGCAACGATCCTCATGATATCCGTGACAACAAATCCTAACGGCACGAAGTCAGATTACAGCTTTTCGACAATAAAGTTTCGAAATGTGATACAAAAAGGATTTTGAAACAGTTTTTAAGATCCTGGACAACTGGATCACAATCAGCGATTACTGACAGAGGTTTTAGACTCATGGGAACGTAAGGAACATAACCCAAGCAAAAAATCAGGGAAATCAGACAATTTTAGAAAAAGCTCAAAACTGTGAGCACAGAAACAACTTAAGAAACGCGACAGAAACAGTAAACAGAAGTAGGAATCATGCTAGTTACCTCAATACCTAGAAGTAGGGACGAACTGCACGAAGATTGGTCAAGTTTTCGCGAAAAATCTTCTCCTCCTCTCCCCCCTAAACTCGCGGCTCCAAGATGGAAAGAAAAATGAGATCTTTTGCTTTTTCGAGCTATTTATAGGCGGGTGAAATCGCGGGAAAATGAAAATTTCGCGATTCCGATTTTTGCAGCACGTTCACCGATAAATTCTAAGAGAGATTCTGGCGTCAGAATTCCAGAACTCAAAACAAGTATCTATGATTTGGGAAAAACGATATCTAAAATTCCAAAAGCGGTGTAAGTTAATCTGTCCCGAAAAACTACTTTTTGCTGTGATGCTCAAACGACAAAACTTCCTACTGAAGAAAGATTTGAAATGTCGAAACAAATCTGGCAACGCGGACGGAATCTTCGTTAGAAGTCCCGAATAGAAAAAGTCTTCATCCATCGCTTGAATCTAGGGTTTCGGAGCAAAGAAATAAGCGTCGTCGGACATCCGAAAAGTGAAACCTATCGTGCGTACAGTCCAGAGTTCCGAAATGAAACGCTGGTCGAAGGAAAAATAAAGAGAATCTTTAAATTTTCCAAGGATTCGAAATCTCACTTAATACGTTGCTCTAAAAGCGAAATAGCCGATTCTGGACACGCTCGCCATAAAGCAGATGTGCAGACGACTCGTACTAACTTCGAAAGCAACTACTCAACATTCCTCAAGAAATTCCTGAACTTTCTTCTTCATTAATCTTTCTCAAATATCAAACTCCTGTCACGCTTACACTGATTCCACGCGTGAGTCGGAACTTAACTGGTTCTGAAAATCCAGGTCTTACAATCATCATCATCTTCAACACTCACCAACCCCTAAATGTTCAAGATCTAGAATAAACAATAAAATAAAATAATTAAGTCAATTTGCATTGAAATTAACGTCAATTTGCATTGTTCTCAACTATTATTCAAACTGCAATGGTTGGAAATATATATATTAGAAAGGCTAGGAAAACTTCCTAGGTACCAGTAAAACAAACAACGGAAACGAAAAAGAAAAGAAAAGGGAAGAACAAGGATAAAAAGAAGGATTTGGAACCAAGAATAAACAGTAAGAACATTGTGATTACTACTTCTTCTCCCTCTTGTTGCATGTATCTTCCTGTTCCAGCTTTCACAATCAAAGATCGAAATCAGAACATAATGTTACCAAGGCGGTGGCGCACACTGCGAGTGAGCGAGATGTGAAAGCAACGATTAAAAGGAAAGCAACGATCTAAAGGACAGTGGCAGATTCAGGACCCGGGGTTGGGGTTAGGGGTTCAAATTTTTCAAATGAACACATCGGTAAAAATATAATTAAAAATAACTTTAATATGTTTATACATGAAAAATTATACAAGTCATAATTGTGCAATTAGGTGGGTCTTTGGTGCAAATATGTGCAAAACTTAGTCTATTAATATAATTTAAAATTTACAGGGGATTGAAAAAAAATTAAATAGGAAATTAAGTGCAATATATTAACCTCTGAATTACACATAGGTCCGCCCCTGCTAAATGAAATAGCAAAGGCTATGACAGTGATTAAAAGAAAGCAAGGGTTTATAAGGGGAGAACCTAATATGTACCATTTTTATGTGGTGTAATTTTACACCACTTACTTTGACTGGGTATAGTAAGTCAACACATTATTTTTTTTTAAGAAAAAATATCATTAAAAGTTTATCATATATTAAATTTCTTTAAAAAAAGAGTGTTGACTGTTATAGCAAGTAAAAAAAGTGGTCTAAAAATTAGACCACTTTAAAAGTGGTCCACATTAGGGGTCACCGTTTATAAGAGCTGACTTCAGAATTGGGCTTAAGATCTGAATATTAGGCTCACATCACAGGCATAAAATTGGGAAGCAAACTCCACCCACCATCCAAAAGCAGAGGAAAAACAGAGGAAGGTGCGTGCAGAGAGAGTAGGAAGCATCAGAGAGATAGATGGAGTTAGGGTTTTTTTATTTTTATGGGTTTGGAATTGTTGAAGACAGGGTTTTTCTTCTTCAGAACCAAATCCCAACTTCATCTTCTTCAAGCTTGCTCTCTAATATTCAGTTTTTAGTTAATTAACCTAAATAGTAATCAACTAATTAACCCTTACTGAATCATTTTTTAGGGTTAATTAGTTGGGGATTTTATCTGAAGGAATGAGGAAAGCTCAGATTTTAGGGTTAATTAGTTGATTATTAGTTTAGGTTAATTAGTTTAAATTTTGGGGCTTAATTACAAATTAAAAATTTTAGTTTTTATATTATTTTTAAAAAATAACACGTCATTTAATGAAATTACGTGACATGTCCACATAGGTACAAGACTGCCAATTTGGCACGGCGGCCGGAGGTAAATCGGCGGCAAGGACGGTTTCCATATAAAAAAGGTAGTTTGAGGGCATCTCTAGGAAGATTTTCCGACGAGGGATGGAAATCAAATCTCTCTTAAAGTTCAGAGACAGTTTTCAGGTTTAACCATAAATTCCATCTCGTATTGAGAAGAATTTAGTTAATAGAGAAGAATTGTGATTGATTTATATAAAATGTGATAGGTAAGAGAAAGTTTATTAAATGAGGGTATAGGTGGAAAAGTTGGAAAAAAATACATTATCTTTCTAAAACAACAAACATGTTGAAATATTTGAAGAGTGCTTAAAACAACAATCTTTATGAAATGGTAGGAGTAGTTAAGTACCAAGAAAACAAAACGAGAAGATATTTAACAAACACATTTTTATATTCATACCATCATTTTATTCTTTTAAATTTCCAAATGCGGGATATTTGTAGTTTTAATTGATTCTTTGAATTGTGTATGTACAAATGACATTTTCTCTATTTATAGAGGCAAACACGACGAACCTACAACAGTTAATAAACCAATTGCCACTA